>NW_018020788.1:0-51580 GCF_002006095.1 Pseudomyrmex gracilis | reverse complement strand
TATTATTTTTAATCTATATATTAAAATTTATAAAAGTATTCAGATTCTTCATGTGAAGAATAACGAAATAAATAAATTTAATGGGAGAATCGGAAGTAACTGTCATAATAAATCGATATCCTACAAGCATTTATTATCCACATGTTTGCTGTTATCTATAGCACGTTGTAATAATTTGAGCAAATATTTGCTATTGAGGATTTCCGTTTGTAGTACCTTGTAAAATACACAAGATGCAATCTCTAACTGAGCATTTATTCTAGCAGGAAATCCACATTTTATTTTTAGTCATTTTTTTTTTAAACAAAAAAACTTTTATTATTTCTCTAAACACTTACATCGCGCTCTCGACAAGATACTATGTTACATCAAATAATTGCTAAAAGTAATTTGATTTTTTTTATTGTTAGAATATTATACTCTAAGACAAACATGTAAAAAAAACCAAATATTTCACATCTATTTTATTCAATTTAAATTCTTTGCGCAAAATATATATTTTTTTTTTGCGCGCGTGCGGAAACTTATACGTAGATAATCGGCCCGTGCAGTAAATTTAGACTATAATCTTAGCCGACAACGTTGCGGGAGCTATTTTCTTTGCGCTTAACCCAAAAACTTAATCTTCGGGAAGACCGGTGTCGCACGATGTCGCTCCAGATGAAAATCAGCTCGTTCTATGAAGATAAACCACGACGACAGGCGAAACTTCATTCCATTCACGCCGTTTTTTTTTTTTTTTTCTTTTTCAGAAGCGCTATACAACCACGGCGACGACGGCGCAATCGCGCATGGCGAATACTTTACTTGCATAGCCAATTATGCAACGCGCGCGCTGATGTAGCGCGCGCGTTGCAACAGATACCCTTAGCTATTGCATCGTCCCTCAAAGCGTTTGCTTCGTTTACCCAACAAGCCACGAAGTGGAATATTCTGACGGTAGGGAAAGAGCCCCATTTTCTTCGTCGTTCTCATGCCCCATTTCCGGCCACTTCTTTCATTACTCGTGGCATATCTGAGAGCGTCTTTAAGGCGGCAAACATTTATAATTTTTAACTTGCCGGAAGCTCAGTCACTAAAGTTTAATTATGGTAAAGTTAAAGTTGCACGCAAGCGCGCGCGTAAAATAATTAGCATAAACTAACACATTGCGGGAAGGGGAATTTTGCGCGCGGTCTCTTAACGAATCACATAAAAACACAAACCAGGATGTAGAAAGTTTGCGCGTCTACTATTTCAAATTGATTTGTTTACATAGTTGTGATATATAGTTTTTTTGGATGATGAGAAATTTATAATTTTATCATATCGCGTGTATATATATATGTGTAAAACCACCGCGCGCGCGCGCGTCTATAAAATTAAATTACATTACAGAAGTTTTTAAAATTCGAAATAAATGAAAAAATATTGAATTTTGCGCGCGCAAAATTTATACCGACTTATATACTTGTTTCTAATATCGATATAGAGTTTGTACGTTCTTCGAAATTATTGCGGACGTTATGCGAGAGAGACTTCCAACTTTCGTACATTTTCATAACCGAGTTACACTCATTGCAGAACATCTGTGAATGCAATTTATTTGATACCGGTTCCCATTGTCTTTCGCAAAAGATCTCGAGCTCGTTTATCGCGCGAACTGGAATATTCCATCTCTTCCATTTTGCAAGACTTTCTCCCGGCCCATAGCTGCCGGCAACTTTTTATTGCTGCAGCTGTTGCTTAAGATGAATTTTAATCCGGTACTGTCTGTTAACATGATTAACGTGAAGAATTTCGCAGTAGCATCTCTGCACAAATCTAATTACCAGACAGTGTTGCATAGAAATGAATCCTCGCGCTACGTGAGATAGCCTGAAAGTTCGCGCAGCAAACAGTAAAGTCATAAATTGTTAATCACACCGTATTAATTTTTATTGACACTTGTTTATGCCGTGTACTTTATCATTCTGAAGAACTTTTCGCAAAACTCTTCAATCAATTTTATCTCTCTATCTCTCTCTCTCTCTCTCTTTTTTTTTTTAATACTGCTGCGAAGTGTCTAACGTTATCAAAGTGGTAATTGTTATCGCGCACATTTTCCGACGCTTATAGAACATCTGTCTGTCGCCCTCAATTTGCTCGCAAACTGTCACCTTTGAACCATCTTGCTGCCACCTGCTAGCCATCCTGTACATTCAATAGGAGACCTAAGTTGAGGCTCCAACTTGTTCATCCGCCACATGCGCGAATCCGCTGCAACTATGTGCTCAAGGTGTCGTCTCGCCGGTCGAGTTTCCAACGGACACCCCCGCCCATCATTCTCGCCGAACGGCTCCTCGTTTGTCCAATATCCCGCGAAGTGGAATATTCCATTTCCTTCTGCCGAGTGTCTCTTGCAGCCTCCGTTCCTAGTCGCGCGCGTGGAATAACCGAGATCATTTCCTGCACGCGGTCCTGCGAATCACCTTCGGCGCGCACTCGTCATATACCGGACACTCGAAAATCGAGGATCTCCCGCCTTCTCGTCGAATTTTGATGGTCGCTCATCTTGTTTCCTCGAGTTTCTTGAGTGGCCGAATTCAAATGAAACCACGAGAAATAGAGAGAGAGAGAGAGCCGTCATGTGCGCGCCGGAGTTTCTACTTTATGCGCCGTGAGCGTGAAAACCACACTCGCCATTGTTTCCAAGCAAATCCGTCGTCAAAATCGCATTCGGAAAATCGTGTTTGACGAGGAAAAGTGCTGTCAAATCATTTTTTTTTCTCAATTCTAATTTTATGCCGAACACACATGAAGAAAACAATTTGCTGGCTAAAGAAATGAAATTTTGCAATTGCCTGAGCAATTTTCTCTCTTTTTCAATTAAAAATACGAAAATATTCAATTTGCGACTATTTGTAGGTGCCGTTGTTATAAAAAAAAAAAAAAAAAAAAAAACGGTAGGATTTGCTTGACTTAATCTGTATTTTTAATAATAGCTGTTATCGTTGCGGAAAAAATGTAGTTTGTTGGTTTATTCTATCAGAAAAACAATTTTTATTATTTCTAACGGCTTATCTATCGCTCGCCGATTTTTTTGTTTTTGTTTTGGTTATTATATAACAGATTATAAGCCGTATTATTTACAACGTTACGTACAGAAATTCGATGCGCGATATCGGATCGGTGTTGCGATACGAGTATTACAGTAACATGACGAGTAACCTTTTGTTGTTCGTTTAAACTCGCTCAGTCTAACTGAGAGTTTGCTTTTATTCGGACGGCGCATTAATTATTCCACACTTGTGTCCGCGCGCGAAAATTTTACAATAATTAGATAACACATTTTGAATGTTATTATCCAATTCTAAATAAGTAGAGTATGAAATCTGAAAATCAGAAGCAAATGCATGCACAGTGTGTGCCGTTTCGTTAGCTTTATTATTAACACCGGGCTAACATTGTGTTTCAACACATTTTCGTTAATGACGAGGGCGAAAATTATAATCAGGCACATTATTGATACATGGCTACTGAAAGATATTAATTTTAATTAAGAGAGGAGAGAGAGATATGCAATAAAATTCAATATAATTGCACAATGAAAATGTAAATCACTTTCATTTATTATTTGCAATAGAAAAAATATGTAAATATTGCAAAACAATCATTTGTGAGTAAAAAATATTGTTATTAACAAATGATTTATCACAATTCGATTTATCTTATTACAAGAACCACAAAACCAAGAGACGCTTTTATAGATCACGTGTGAGACTTTCGCGAGACGAGTGATTTGTTCTATTATTGCGATCTTCAGTGATTTGTTCTATTATTTGATCGTCATCTGCAGCGAAAATAGAGGGTTCTTTACAGAGGGTGATGGTTCCTATTTTAATCATACTACAACATCACGATAACGAAATAGAATATCGATATAAGTTTGTTCATTTCAGCGATTAGAACGATTTAATTTTGAGATAATGTCGACAGTATGACAATATTGCCGTAACACTGCCGTAACACTGCCGTAACTTTCTGATTACATCTCTCCGTGTTGTATCGAATATAACTCTTAATGTATATATAAACGTTTAAGCAATAAAACAAAATTACTCACGCCGTGTATACTTAATTAAATTAATACATTAGAAATATTTATTTATTATAATATTATTTATTTGTAACATCTTAATTATGTTTAATTAAGAAATTATATAATTTTTATATACTTTTTCTTATAAAAGTCTCTATAAAGAAATATGATGTACGGCCGTAATTCGTTATGGTCCTAATCCTAATTTCTGAGACAAAAACGGCTCACATCGCAGAAGGATAAATTAAGGATAAAATCAGAAAGAAAAGAGCAGTAGGACTGAATCGGGTCACGAGCCAGTTGGTAGCGGGATTTTCGTTGACGACCAGTCGAGCTTACGAAGTAGCCTGGTGTTTTCTCTTTAAGTAGTACAGTAACGTCAGGCCAATGAGATTAGACAGAAAATCGGATTAACGTTGAAAATCAACGCATCGAAGCCAACTTCGTGATTGAAGGCAGAAACACGTGATAAGCGAAAGAGATAACAAATTAAGCGAAAACAAAACTGAAATGAGCAATCATTGTAACGTAGTAAAAATTGTTATGTAACGTTTATATTATTTTACTCTATTGTTATTATCAATATTAACAGACAGATTAAAAATCTTGAGTCATTTTCGTTGATAGTAATTGTTTCGAGATCGACAGAAAATAATATATATTTTTTTTATTAGTTAATTTCCGGTTATTCTTTATTTGGTCGATTTTTTTTTTTTTTTTTATTGCTTCGCTTCGGAAGTAACCTTGTTTCGCAATCGCCTTTGTTGCGAATATTGATTATCGAAATGTGGATAACTTAAAAATAACGCGATATATTGGAAATACTGAAGAACTTCGTTGCAATTCAATTTGCAAATAAAATTGAAGAAAAAACCGTGCACTCGCAAAAACACCCAATTATACGATATACTCGCGCTCTTCTGAAAATTCTGCAAAGTGACCGATCCGTTACGGGAAGAAAATTGCATATCAAATTGGTGATATTGTTTGGTTAGCGAGAGAGATGATGTCTTATCCGATCGAGCGAGAATTCCCGAGAAAGCAAAGTTTCGGGGGAGGATCAAAACTCGGTGTCTCTGGGAGCGAGTTAACCAGAAGGACCATTAGCATAGCCCGAGGATGAGTTTCGGTTAATTTCGTGGTTAGCACCCCGGGCTTCACCCAAAAGTGCTCCCGTATTCCGGCAGTTCTCTCTCGCTCGGGACTTCGTTCACGGGGTCAAAAATTACCGCTTGATAGCGGTTGCAACTTCATTCGCACGCGCGAAGGACGTCGTCTCAGAGCTGTACGTAATATCATCAAGCTGAAAATTTATTCCAACCACGAGTCTTGAAGAAGTGAATCATTTGCAAATAGATAAGATTCAAGCGCACAATTAACAATATTATCAAGTCTTGCGTGTTAACAGCCGCGTGTGTAACTTCATGAAACTATGTTAGAAAGTAAATTGTATATTCGTAAGTATTTTAACATTTTGCTTTTTTAGACAAAGATGTCTTGATTAAAAAAAAAAAATAAAAAAAGTTTCAAGAAGATTAGAATGGAAACAAAAAGTAAATTAAAGAGAAAATGTTACTTTTTCTTTTTTTTGCTTTAACTTAACTTACACAAATCTAGATGTGTATTCTGATAGCAGCATTTTCATCAAGAGAGTTGTCTCTCTCTTTCTCTCTCTCTCTCTCTCTCTCTCTCTCTCTCTCTCTCTCTCTCTCTTTCTCTTCTCGATTATTTGGAAAACTTATTTCGAATCGCGTCACGAAATAACATTACTTAAACAGACTCGGACAAATTGTCGATAATAAAACTGAAAAATTTACTATTTCGCGGATCGCGGACTGTCTCACTGGTTTTGCCACGTGTGAGGTGCGGGTTAAGTAATGTACAAACCAATCGCGGATACTTCCCGTTGAATTACGCCCGCATTCGCACGGTCTTTTCGTCTGTGAGTAACTTTCAAATGTGAGCCACTGAACTCGGAACGCTCCGTCGCTTCTCTCATTTCACGCGCAAAACCCGCGGATGCGCATTTACCGCGGCGATGGTGCACGTGTTTCCACACGCTTTATTTCGGCTGGTCGCAGTTCTGCCAAAGTTATCGAGGAGTCTGTGCTTATCGTCGCGTAACGTTATCCATGCGGCAGAGACAGTGAGAACATGGAAAAGAGAGAAAATGAGAGAGAGAGAGAGAGAGAGAGAGAGAAGAGAATGAGACAAATAAAGAAAAATGAAACTGAGTGATAAAGTAGGAGTAGTATAGCGTGTTGGAGAAACGCAAGTAGAAACGGCTTAAATAAAGCGGTTCGATATACAATCTAGTCGCTCTCGTCCGCCGTTTCTGAAGATATTACATCGTTACGTCCTTTCGTAGTTTTTACCTCTTCTTTCTCGTTTCCCCATTCTACCGCGTTCGATCGCGTTGCTCGCGTTTTCTCTTACATTTTGTATAGGTATTCCTTATTTTTCTTGTATCTCAGATGCTTTTGCTTTTCGAGAGATCTTATTTTAATGCACATGAAATAGTCATTCCTGTAAGTTTTGCGTGATCTCGAGACACACTATCACAGATATTTACAGAGAAAATTTGATTTCTGTCAGATCTAGGAAATATAATTAAACTGCCTCTCTCTCTCTCTCTCAGTTTATTAGGGGTATATTAGGGATATTTTGTATAATTAATTATTTTTTATACTATTAGATACTTTGTAAAGTATAGTTAATATTATTAGATATTGTGTTAGTATCATTTTGTAAAATATGTTCTAGAAAACCGTTTAGGGATAAAAAAAAAAAACAACTTAAATGTTAAAACAATTATTGACTATCTAAATTTAAATTGAAAATCAAGAACACTTTCTTTTTGTGTTTATAAAAAAAGTCTTCTTTTATATGTTTAAGAAACTTTTAATAGAATAAAAGTTTCCAGGCTCGGAGCAATAAATCTGATATTGCATAAAAGCGTCGGAAACTCGGTGGCGTTACGTTCCATCTTATCGAGTCGCATTCGACGAGGTGCATAATACCGTGGCGTGACGACATTTACATCGGGCGGCGATGCGTCGCGGCTTTGATAAATCGTCTCGTTAAGAAGTTATTCTTCATGGCCATCAGGAATCTATTTTCTGCGCCATGAATGTGCATTAAATCGTTCCAACAGTCGGAAGGTGAAAGGCAGCTTAAGTAAAGTGTCTTGAGATACGGTAACAGGCGCGTACCGTTCCTTTCGATTCTCGTTCCTTTCGTTTTCTGTTCCCTTCCTCATTTTCCGTGTCGTTATCCGCCATTGTCTTTGCACCGTTCGTCGAGCTTCGCTATTTTTCTGCAGTATTTTTTTTTTCTTTTTCTTTTTTTGTTTTTTTGTTTTTTGTTTTTTGACGCCACTGATTCTTTCATTGCTATCTCCTCATTATTCTCGCAAGACGTCCAATGACCATGTTTTTTTTTTTCAAAGTGACGTGAGACACATTTGAGTTCGCTTTGTGACGCAGCTACAAAGATAATTCAAAAACAAAGATAAATAGCGTAAAAATTAATTCTGTTATTTAAAAAAACATATGCGCGGCAAAAATAATTGACATGAAAAAAGAGTTACGAACAGTTTCACTTGCGCTTATTGCGATATCAATTATATACCCGCGCAAATTTGCTCGTAACACATTGTTTACCACACTCCAGCTGGTTTTAAATATACGAAGCACAAAAATAATATTTACGGAGGCGGGAAAAAAATGTTAATTAATATCGCGTGATCAAGCAGTAGTGGCCGCGCAGTAGTAGTGACCATATAGTTGTTGTTTATGATACTAAGAACAATACTTTTGTCGTGACATACGCTCTGTATAACGCACGCGCGGTGGAGCAAGATTTTTTATCTCATTTTCACACCCGCCTAGACAGGAAAAATATATTTTCCGCGTCCGCGTGCGCTGTGACAGTCCTTTTTCAACGCCGCGCGATATAAAACATCGTTATTGCCGACAGAACTGGCTGAGATATTTCCATTCAGCGCGCATTTTCTCGTGATGTTCCGCGTAAAAAAAAAAATTAGCGGTATTAATTACCAAGTGGCGACACGACCGCCAGCGTCAGCGAAGAGCAAACAACACCGGTATAATGTCATGTAAATGTTACATGATGTTGCCGCGAAGGATCGTGAGTTTTGATAAATTTTTATGTTTTCTCAATGCAAATTAAATTCAGACACATGGGAGACGGAAAATTACGGGCGTATATATATAATTGTTATCGCGAATTCTCTCTCGCAATCTGAGATCTGGATTAAAAAATATTTTTCTTACAAATCACGCACGCGCGCAAATCTTATTCCGCGTTTTCAACGAAGCGAGTTCCTAACTTGGTTATCCCTGCGATGTTAGGTTTTCTATTTGCGCAAATGGCTTTTCAACACGGCGTTGCTCTCTTTTTATACCAAGCAAATATTCCGTGTACAGGATTAATTTGCAATTTACGCGAAATAAACTTCAATTTAGCGTCACTTGTGGTCAATTTGTCGTAATTAATTAGTATCGAGAACCACTTTGCGAGAAGTTCGGCTCTTCGATTAGTGGCTCTTATATGTAGTTGGCAAAATTCCAAAGTTTATTCATAATATATAATTATCGTTTTGTTTGAGTAAGGAACCGTGTATATATAAGAAACTAATTCCACGAACAAACTTCTTCGAAAATTTGCATGTGAGAGCTCGAAGGGCGCGCTTTCGCGCTACTGCAAATCACAATGTATTCTAATTCTTGCCGCAAGTTCTCTGCGCGCGCGCGCGCGCGTGTGTGTGTGTGTGAGAAAGAGAGAGAGAGAAGGAGAAAACTTCATCTACAACACACCATCTCCTGTTGGATGTAAATTATAGCAGTATCGGGAGCATAACGGAATTCACGAAGAACTCATTTTCGTGGATTCCGCGGTTGCCCCCACCCCCATGTATATCATCCGAGATGCCGGCAATCCGTAAGACCCTTCTCGGTCTCTTGCGATTAATTTACGCAGTAATTGCAATTACAGCTTGATGTATTTGTCGTTGACTGTATATCGAATTAACGGCCGAGTAATTAATTTCGCCCTACTACGTACGATATGTTAGTCGCTTTATCGAAATGAACAACGCAGATGCGGACGTGTGATTCAACGTTTATGTGGTCGTAAAATCGAAACGAACTTTATTATTCTGTCGATATTATTCGTACAATATTATCAGATGGCAGTTAGTTGAAAGCACTTACCGTGGACTGAAAATTGACTCGACATGTAAAATCTCGTATAAGTTAGATGTTATTTTCTTTCTCATGTATATATACATATATATGAGATTTTACATGTCGAGTCAATTTATATATATATATATATAGAAGAAGAAGAAGTTTTCAACGTATAAGAGAGCAGCCGAATGATTTCACAATTACTCTTATTTTGCAATCGTTAAATTATATGTACGTCTAACAATTTTATATTTACTTGTGTTCGTTGCTATATATATATATATATATCGGCAGCTTTCTTATACGTTGAAAACTTCTTCTTTGTATTAGATACAATTTTCTAAAATTTTTGATATTACATTGGAAAAAACATTCAAGCGAAAGATCTGATAATGAAGACCTTTATGCTAATGCAATAAGTAGTCTGTCGAGGCACGTACGAAATTTCTACAGCAATTCTGCGCTGCGGAGCATATTCTGCGCATCTGTTCCGTTCTGCTCACGTAGTCGTAACACGGATGTCATCAGACGGATCTGATTAGGATCTCGACGAGCGGCGCTCCGCTATCCTTTTAGTCAAAGTACAACAGTACGTTGAATCTGTGTCAAATATGTAACTTTGTTCAAATTTGTGTCTGAACGTCGTAATTCTAATCAACGTCTTCATTTCTCAAAATGACGTACTGTATTACATTTTGAGTTTAAGTGTTGTGTTATTCGGAAGTTTCTGACGTACTTTCTTCTATGATAATCTCTCGGAAAAATGGTGCAATTTGAGTACGAATTTTAACAATCACTTAAAGTTAGTTTAGATTCTTTTTTTTTTTTTGTCTCTTTCTCTCTTTATACGTGCACTTAGTTTTGATTCAACTATAAGTTTTCTGTAAGTGTGACATTTTTTTGCGCTTCAAAATTGCATTAGACGTGTTATTAGCGTTATCCGTTTAACAAATGTAATTGCCAAAAGCCATTCTTCATTGACAATTCAACGCTTCTAAAGAGCCTCTTAAGACTTTTGCGGACTCACGCTGTTAACGCAAAGACACGATCGACAGATTATTATCGCCCGATTTAATACTCGATTTAGGGAAGGGCCGTTACTTTAGCAAGGACCGCTATTAGCCCGGTCAAGCGTGGACGAAGTTTATGGCACGGGCGACGATGAATAACAGCGCTGCGGAAAATCGTTAACCTGCCATTAACGGAGAGCGACCCGCCAGGAAATTCTGCCGGTAAACACTCGTAAACTGAATTTGTTCGCCCGTCTCGATAATGGATATCGGATCACCGAGACGTTCGCGTTGCGAAAATTCCATCATTGTGCATCCGATCACATGAGTGATCGCAAATAACAATCTTAAATACGTGCGTATTTGTAAGACCATTATATAATAAATATTGTTTCGGCAAAATATTTATTATAATAATGTTTATTAAATAAATTAGTTGCTGATTTAAATCTTTGTTTAAAAACGTACATTAACGGCATGTGTGTAGGTTTAAACAGAAATTATTCTTTAAATTGTAAAATATATCAATGGAGGATTGATATTTAATTAAATATCTATTACAATATCTGTTTATATTTAGTTAAATATTTGTATTAGAGAATAAATGACAACTGTCGAGAAGTACGCAAATTGATTCGCAAAAGAGATCATCTTCAATATCGCGTATTTATAGTCAGAAATCTGATCAGCATTCGCACACAGTGGGACGAACGTTACGCCGGCAGATCAAAGTTGGCAAAGCACAATGGCATTATGTGCTACCGCCTCTTGTGAACATTATTCGCCATCGAGCAAATGGAATTTCGGCTACATAAAAGCGGGTCTGGCTAATGAGGCATTGAATTAAATATCGCCTTATCTCTTGTTCGATGTACTACGTAACAAAAAAACGTACAGTTGTGGTATTCTTCTGTTAATATTAACAGCGAGCAGACACTCATTGACATCGCGAATTTAGGACCGCAAACGAGCTGGAGCGATGAAGAAAATGTAAAAAAAAAAAGGAAAAAGAGATGACAAAAAAAAGAATAATCGTCACGTAATTCAGGAAGATTACACGGTAAGAAAAACGTCGGAAGAGAACAGGACGCGGAAACGGTGGCTCGCTCCGAATTCCGCTCGTTTCCGGTACGCACGGGTGGAGAGAAAATCCAGGAAGACGGTTTTGCATTCACTTAGGAGATCCTGAGAAAGCTCGCGGAAGAAAATTGCGAGGAAAAAACCGATTCTCGGAGAGAGTCTACGGCTTTTTTTTATCCTTGTCATATCGTTTCCCGCACGAACGAGCTGAAAGGAATCGGAAATTATCGGACAGCCGTGAATTCGAAACAAGTTAACGTGCAAGAAAATTTGACAGCTCGAAATTGCAAGAGCGTTGCAATGTTATTCTTATGGGATCCAACTAGAATTACTTCGATTGGAATTGCCGCATTGAAAATAAAGAAAATTACGTAAGGACAGAACAAACACGCGGCTTTTATATTTCTCAGCCAGATATCCTAGAATTGTTTTCGCGCGAAATAGTTGCGCGGATCTCTTTAACCGCGTGTTTTTATCTCGCTCGGAATTTTCTCTCGTAATTTCGTGAAGAGCAGCTTGAATGCAAGTTGCAGTCGTTTCAAGGTGCATCGTCTCCGAGCGATTACGTCGTCCGGCTTCGCCGCGCGCTGATTACGCCAAGACGGTCGTAAATAGATAATATAAGAAGCAGCAAAAAAAAGCAAACATTTAAGCTTCGCGTCTTTGATTTGAGAACATTTTTTGCCGCCTTTTTTTTTGGAGGATAAAAAAATTTCTATTGTATGTGTACGCTAACAAAAAATTATTGGAAGAAAAACAAGCTCTTTCTGGAATAATAAAATTCTATGATATAATAAATTGTATAATAATATTTTGCAACCACACACAAGGATTAAGTTAATACTTAACTCTTCGTGAACAGACTGCAAAAATGCCTACTAGTTGGACACAGACCGGGTCTGTGAGACCCGTGCGACTTTAAAATCGCATATCTCCGCGAAAAAAAATCAATAGTTTTTCAATTTGTTTTTAAATTGAACGTTCCAACGAACGATTATGCGTCGATAAAAAAATTGAAAAAATTTTTAGCAAACGAGCGAAGATATAAGGGTTTCGAAGATATAAGCGTTTAAAAAAAAAAACTAAGTTTTACTGGAGATACCGGTTTGAAAGTTTGACGATGAGTGTGAGAGACTCAGTTTGTTTTTGAAGGGTTAAGTGCAATATTATATGCAATATTGTGGATAATTTTCTTATTTAAATTTTTATTTAATTAGTGAAGGATGTTATCACACATATTACCGATGGCTTGTGAGAACTCGGAGTCGCGAAAGAGAAAAACGCTTTTTAACAAAAATAAATAGATATACGTGTGTTTATTCGGCGACCGTTATCGAGCTACTCTTTCGACGTATAATCGACGTTATCTTGTCACGGCTTAACGTTTGTCGCAACCTTGTCAACAAATAATATTGTATATCATTCTACAATACATTAGGTACATCAAATATACTTTGCTAATTGTTCAATGAAAGTATTGTCGATCGAAATCACTGAATTGTGTATATATTCGTAAGATTTTAACAGTTACGTGAAAACAAAAGTCATACGTCATATCATGCAGCTTTAGCCCCTTAGAGATAATTGAAAATGACATATACTTACATAAGCACAAAATTCCCGATGGATTTTAAGAGCAATGGGGAGAAGTACGGCTCGCTTCTCTGAAATTGACGGATTACGGAGAGAAAAGCAGCAGAGCACTTCGGTGTTTTATACGGAAACTGTAGAGCAAACTATACGCAAAACTGCAGTGTTCGCAAAAGTTGAGTAACAAGGATAAACAGAAAAGCATATCTTCCATGTGTATGTAGAAGCGTATATATATCGTAAATTATATTTTTAAAAACATGCTTTAGCGCGCACATCGGCTTTACATTATCAACAAATGTATATACGTATCTTTTATAAACAATTTTCAAGCACTATTTTAAGACCAGCATGGTAAACAAAGATTTAAATTACATTCAACTTTCTCGGAAATTAAAAATTAATCAAAAAATATATTTCTATTTGTTCTTTCAAATCTATATATAAAAAATACAAATTCTGTGAATAAATTTGACGGTTTCTAAACAATATTTTATTGAAAATCTTCTGTGTGAGTAGAACGAAATAACGTGGTTGTTTTTTTAATAAATTTGTTTATTTAGTTTGAGACTAACAGAATATAACTAGAATATAACAGAACTTAACTTGTTTAATTCGGAGTTTGAGATTAATAGAATATAATATTTTAATAGAATGTTATATGTGAGGTATTTTTATTAAAGATATTCGTATCGTCGCGTCAGAGAGACGCCCGGACAACGTCGATGAAGTTCCAACAAAAATAGATACGCGAGCAGTAGAATATTTTTATGTGCGGTCGGGCGAGCCGTTTACCCACGCAATGTAACCTTCATAAACCATCGCCACCACTATCGCCCGTGCTGCGATGCACATAACGATGTACATAATTTGAAGAGGTCCTGGCGTCTCGCTGCAGGTAGGATCGTTGTACGACTCGTTGACGGCCGTTTGCATGAAATTATCGTAGCACCCTGCGAGTTTTACTGCCTGGATGTAAAAAATGGTTGGTTACTAAGTGCAACCTTCCTAACTTGTACTCGGTGTGATGGTTGTTTTCTGTAAGTTAGTGTCTCCCGAGTTACTTCCCCGCTGTTTCTGTTGATGACGAGTTTGTCGACCAATTTGCGAGAAGGAGTTTTTCTTGAGATTTCTTTATAAAATTTCTTCGCCGCAGCTATTAATTTCTCCAATATGACCAGCACACAAGTACACTTGTGTTGGAAGATCGTTTTGTTTAAATAAGAGTGCAAAGAGGAAAATTATTTTTTTATCAAATATTTTGTTTTATTTCGAATTGAATTTCGGAATTAAATTGCTTCACCAAAGCCAACTCCGAGATTTCTCGAACCGTGACACATTAAAACAACATGGTGATAAAAGTATTCGTGACATTTTTTACAAAAGAGAAAGAGAGAAAGATACAGAGAGATAGAAAAAAATTGATTTTACATTCATCAAGTAATTTGTCAGAAACAGGAAGACTGTAACGACGAAACTCTGTACGGGTATATGTATACAGCGTAAAAAAAAAAAAAAAAAACTTTACGCTCGTAAAGCGGCGCAGAAACTTTAGCAATTAATTTTGTATCCGAGTGCACTCTCTTCTTTTACGCGATACTTAATTCACGAATGGCAGCGGTGAGATAAGGACTGTTTGCGCTTCGAACGTGGAATGCATTACCATGTACAAACACGCGGTATACCTCCGCGCTGCACTTGAGAGAGAAAAAGGATGGATTGAGGAAAGTATTGATTTTCAACTGTATGCTAAAAAGCGAGCTGAAAAATAAAGATACACACACACACACACACACACACAAAAAGAGCAAACTTTACTTTTAGTATATAAAATGTATCACGCAATCAATAACCAGTAAGTAAATAAACTAGCAATTACCCGCAACAACCAGTTGTTTTTGCGTATAAAAGGCAAATAAATAAACATGCGAGCTGAACATGCGAGATGGTTAGTGTTTATTTGCAACGCGTAATGGCGAAAAGTCAATAATGTTGAAAAATCACATCGAAACTCGCTTATTAGTCAACACGACAAACGCGTTAAATAGTCTTCGCACTTTGCGATACAACGGTTAATTACAGCCAGTAGAGACAAAGTTCCTTTGTCCCACAACTCTCGTTTTCCACAATAGCAACTAAATTTACCAGATTCTCGTTGTCGGTGAGTTTCCACGATCGTTGGAATGCGCGCGTCGTACAATTTACAAGTAGAAACTCCATCTCCGTGTCGGTGATACGGTGACACGGTCCAGATGACGGGGTGTGCTAAAACCAGTAGTTTTTAGCAAAGTAAAATATTCGACAAATCTCTCATCGCAAAAAACTAGCTGAAAAAGGCGAGATAATAATTTATCTACTCTGAAGTACAAAACACTTATATAATTTTGAAGTCTGTCTTTAGTAATAAAAAAAAAACAAAAATTATATAATATATTAGAAAGAAAAAGAAAACACAGTGCACAAATTATTTACGTCAGCGTGTTTTTTCATAAACAAACGTGTAAGAAGTTTTTTACACAACAAATTTTAGCATTGCAAAACAAAATTGTAATTAAAATATTCTATATTTTTCTTTTCTTAAAAAAAATTATGAAATTGGTAAAAAAAAACAATGTATAACAATGCATAAATAATTTTTTAACCAAATGTAAATTTTTTTATGCATCGAGTTTCAAGTTTCAGATTTGCTGATGCGTGGTTGGTTTTACGACACGAAAAAACGTGAAGAGCGCTGATAAATTAAAGATACCGTGATTGCAAATATTTTATGCGCCGTTTTTTTTTTAAAAAGAGCATTTTTGCTCGCGCGCGGACATATATGCGCTCAAACTTACATCTTGGAATCTACCTCGGTGTACGTAGGGTATCGTTACCGTAATCGTTATCATTATCGTCGTCGGCGTGGACGGAATCGAGTGCTACAAGAGACCGAGTTTTCAGCGCGCAAGCTATTAACTCGCCGAGAGATAACTATCGATCTGTAAATCTATTGACTACGTACCATTTCTAACCCGTTGCGCGTTATCGTGAAAAGTACAGAAAATATTAATCTCACAAAAGCTTAATAGTATCATATTCCGTTATACGTGCGCGATTTTGTCTGTCCGAAAATAGAAGCTTATCTTGTTATTCATAATTTGTTTTTATACAACGGAGCGTTTTGTCATGGAATTCTATTCACGCTCGGTGCATTTACAATTAAAAAAAAAAAGCCATGTTCGTACTTTCTACCTAATAAAAAGAATTTGCATTGTTACTAATTTACATTGAAAAATAAATTTGTTTGAAAATGTAACAGTGAAAATTATTGAGAATTTTCATGCGAATAAAATCACTTGAATTAATACGCAGCCAGCAATTTTCTTTTTAGAGGTAACAATATATTAAAACTTTAATTAACCGTACTCTTTCTCTTCCTCTCTCTCTCTCTCTCTCTCTCTCTCTCTCTCTCTTTCTCTATTGTATAATTTACAATATTATTCATCTTCCTGTTCTCTTTTTTTCCAATTCTTTGATTCCGCCGTACTTGACCGTTCTCTTCCTATTTCCCTTAATTGCAATTCGTCGTCGCGCCGTGATTAAAACTTTTGCCAACCCTGTTCTCTTTTTTTTTCCCCCGGAACAACCACGATAATAATGATGATTACTTATTTCATTGTCGGATATCGCGCGCGTCCGATCGCGATGCTGTGGAAACCCGCTGATTGCAATGTATTACGATGAGAAAAGTTTCCACGTCACGGTAGCGACAGGCTATAACGTCTCTATTTGCAGCGACTTCCAATCGCTCGCTTTCATATTTGAGAAGAATACAAATTGATTCGCGAAGTTTAATAACTGGGAAACATTCCGATATATTTCGTTCAAGTTTAAAATAAAACTACAAATCAATATACATAATACATATTTTTAAAAAACAATATTTTAATATAAAAAGTCACAAAATTTTGTAAAAAGTGTTTTAAGTATCAATTTATACATATGTATAAATTTTTCAATCCTAAATAATTATACAAAAATGGCAAGAGAGTAAGTAGATTGTTAATTTTATTACAACTAATTAAGTTCCTTTTACAATCAGTTAAAAAGAAATTGTAGTATTTTTCAATTTCGAAATTACATACAGATTATTTTTGTACTTACCGTCAATGACGCTAAGTAAAATTCAGAGCAATGTCGTAAAGTAACAGCGGACGATCTTCTTAGTGCGGAAAATTTTCCGAACGTAATTGACCGTGATCATCTTGTATCCGGTCTGCCGATCCGCAACTGGTAGAAAGAATACGGCACTTTCGGAAAGTTCGCGATTCGAAAACGCGCGAAACTTTTTAATGTCGCCATTCGTATAGCGGTGAATTTTCCACAGTTGCGACGCGGGAAATGCGAGGTCACGCTTTATTCGTGGTACTGTAGTGCTAGTGTAATTAATTCGACTAATTGCGACGGAGTTAGAGGGAGCGGAATAAGCGCGTTTTCCGATAGGAGTCTCTAAAGCGTGAACGTTGCCCGGTGTAACCGGCATAAACGCGAATTATAAGAGAGTTAGCGAATTTATCGAGTTGGTTCCGGCTAAGATTAATCTTACTTTTGTTACGCCGACGAGAATACAATCGGGGATATATCGCGCGTATTTAGTATTTTTACTGTGAAAATAATAAAGCTCTTTTACTGTGCAATAAAATATATTTTTCTCTTTAAAGATTTTTGGATTCGTTTGAAGAAACGCGCTTCTCTGCGCGAGAACGAGATATGACGACATACAATATATTTTCTAATATGTCGGCTGAAACGCTATTTCGCGCAGCTCCGTAAGTGGTTGTTATATGCCGCGAAAATTGTTAATCTCTTTTCTCCCTCGAAACTCTGTACAAGAATATATCTTCGTCGAGTCCCACATAGAATAAGCTCGAATCTTCCCGGCTGTGTACCATCCCCTTTGTAGAAAAGTTAATTTAATTGACGCGTATTTTCAAGTGATTGTTAAAGTAAGTGTTTGGGAGTGGAATAAATTCATTGTTTCGCTCTATCACAAAGAAACGGAGTAAAAATCTCTCGGCGCACGATTATTCCATAAGCAAAGCATTGAAGCTGTAACGCGATTAAATACACGGTAAACGGTATAAAGTAATTGTCTGATTAAAAGTCAGGAGAAATCGCGGTAATTGTCTCGTGCAATAATAGCGAAGTAAATTTGTTAATTAAAATAAAAGAGTGCGCGGAATTCGTCGTTCCACCTATCCTGTTTGCCTTTGTAGACGTATAGATTTTTTGATATATTTATCATGTGGTAAAAGTTTCTTTTATAAAATATAAAAAAAAAATTCAATACACCTATATCTATAAAATGAAATGTATCAAAATCAGAGTTTAAAGTTTATGTTTGTTAATTCTACTAATTGTTTTTGAATAAGTAAATTTAACTGTTGTTCCGTGATATTTCTCTCTGTCTCTTTGTCAGCGGTGTGTTTCTAAAATCTAAGAAAAATAATATACAGATCTCTCAAAAATCGCCGAGACGGAAAGAGACATTATAGCTATCGGCAAGGAATGGAAACGTGCTGACAATGTCTGGGCCGTTTACAGAAGCGTTATCCGCACAGATAGATTTTACCGATCGATGTAATCTATTCCAACCAGCTATCGGGTTAGCGTAAAATTCGCACGATGATTCTCCCACCTTCGCGCTCGCGGTCTTTTGCTCGCCCACTGCGATGTGTGTGTGTTGCTTCTCTCGCGCGCGCTCTCTCTTCCTCACATATCTCTATCCCTAACGCGACCCACCGCCGCCGCCGATCGAGGTCAGACACTTGGATTTCACACGATCTATAATGCAGCCCTTTCGAATGGGATGGAATACGGAAGAGAGCGAAATGGGTGCGAATACGGGAATACGGTTATCTTATACGCGGATCCGTTGCAAATATCTTCACACGCGCGCTCAATACAAAAAAATCAAGCAAAAAATACTGCATCAATAATATATCAAACAACAGGAATTTTTATATTCGTTTACTAAATCATTTTTTATTTATGTATAAATTATTTTATACAAACAATATATAAATGCATATTAAAAAGAAAGTATATATCTAATTATTACGTGTTTATGATTTTTTTTATATATATTTTTAATAAAAGAATCTGAATTATAAAAGTTACGTTATGAAAAGGAAGAATTTTTTCTGAGTGTGTTCTAAAAACAATAATTATAACAAATTTTGCAATCAGACTGCAAAAACATTCCACAAATTATTCAAATTTCAAAATGTGTGACAAGCGGTTCTCTGAACAAGAGAGCGTGTTTACCCCCAGTACGCTAACCCTAACAACCCTCCGGTAATGCGTCGACCAAAGCCGACCGCAACAGCAGACGTCGAGCTTGGTATTACAGGGGCTAAATCCCGTCAAACCAATCACGGGGTGACCCCAGGGCTATGAGACGTCCTTCAATCACTTTCTAACCCTAGCTCATCTATCGTCAGTGCATGCATTCTCTCTAAATTGTCGTTTTTATATTTGTGCAGTACGTATTGTGTATGTGTGTACGTGTACTTCCGGAGAAATTTGTCGAAAAAAAAACACTCAAATATATATATATATTCAAAACATTCAAATATATGTACATATGTATATATGTATGTATATTTTGTATATGTATATATATGTATGTATACATATATCTATATATATATGTATATATATGTATGTATACATATATATTTATGTTATATGTATATATAACGTTTGTGGTTTTAAATACAATTTTACGTAATGTAACAACATTTTAAACTTTCTAAATATGTAACAATTTTATTTAGAATAAACAGAATAATGCTGCTGAAAATAAACAGAAATTACTTGCAGCGATTATATGCAGATTTTTGCAAACACGATCTAAATTGGTACCAAATGTAACACGGTCGATATTTAACGTTAAATCATGCGTGAGACTTGCATTTCCGGGAATCAATGTCGCAGAATGAAATAAATGCGTGAAAATCATTCGGCAGCGATTTCACACGTGAAAACCGCGACAGTCAATATAAGGCCCTCAGTTTATTCGACGGGACGACGACGTCTCGTTAAGCACGCAGCAATTTCACTGCTTTTATTCGTTTGTTCGTTCCCTCTCCGGAACGCTCGTAGTTTTCCGAGCGCGTGCCACAAGGGAGGATGCACGCCCTATCAATGTCAAACACGGAGAGCAGAAGATTCTGAGATTACGGTTCGATAAGTCGTCGAGAAAGAACGAAAATTCACAGAGACGTGTCTTGTAGAAGAGATTTTCTACTTTTAATACTTATCTGTTAATTAAAATTGCATAAAGTTGATTGCACTCTTTTTATCGAATTTTATCGAATTTTTCAAAATTCAAAGTTTTTACGCGCGATTTATGTTTCAACGGAACTGAATGTTTAATTGGATAAAAATCTGTTGAAAGAGCGACTACAATAAAACCTACAATTAGTTAATAAACGTATAACAGATAATGTTTTTTTTTTTTTTGTGAAATTATTTGCAATTATTTTTGCAATATTTCTTATTGGCGACTAAGTAAGTAAGTGGAAAAATTATAAAGTAAATAAGAAAATTGTTGCGCGGTATAATGATTTGCCGAAACGGAGAAATCAATTCTATTGATAAGATAGGCGTGCTTCATTTTGCATACAAGCAAACGCAATTATTATGCATGTAAATGTAAGGTCACGTATAATCGTTTCTTGAACGTATAATATATGTGGTTTTAAGAATATATATATACGTAGTATCTTCTTCAAACTAAAAAAAAGTAAATACTTTCTAAGCCGGACTTTGCAAGCGACGTTTGTTGAGCGCTTGCACTCGCGATATACGCATTTACAATATAGTGTACGTATAGTTTTTACATTTTGTGAGATATACGCAACACACAGTTGATTGATATACTTGCAAAAATGAGGCGTCTTTTACTTGTTGCATCGCTTCTGTCGACTGCAATTGCAATCGAATCCAAAATCTTGCACGAATGGAAGTACGTTGATTTTGTCGCTAAGTTATCTTCACAAGAAACGCAGAACGCGACAGATTCCGACGATTATAACAAGACTTCGATCATTTTGTACGACGTGGACATAGCAGATGGTAAGCTTGTTCCAAGCTGATTTAAATTTAATCTAATCTATCTTGTGATTATTTCGAGAAATGCAAACACTTCTTTGTGCAAATAGTTTATTTGTTGTACACACCCGAGAAAAAATAGAAACATATGATCATATGTAAGATCATATATATAAGTAATCAGATCGTGCCAAATTTTGGATCTGATTTTATACGATTTTATACGATTAATACACGATTTTCTATACAATCATATAAAATCAGATCGCGCGCAACATCAAATTTGATTTTTTACGCAATCACATGAAGTGAAACATCCGATTTATATAAAATCTCTTATATAATCATATAAAACTATATATAATCTCACATGATCACACGTTTTTTATTTTTTCTTCGGGTATTTAAATATTGCCAATGAAACAACAAGATAGTTTCTAAATCATTAAAAAAAAAACAAACAATTCTCTTAGACGGAAGAATGTTCGTCACTTCGATAAGAAACGAGGGAGTACCAGCTAGTGTAATGACAGTAACTGACCAAATGGGAGAAGGAGGTCCACTTCTGAGTCCGTATCCAGATTGGTCTTGGTACAAGAATAACGAAAATACAACGGACTGTAACGGAAAAATAATTATAAGTGTTTTTAGAGTGTTTGTGAGTAGCTACTAATTGTCAATTGTATTATCTTCCGCGAGCGCACGCACGTTTTGTTACATAATTGTTATACATTATTATATTATATATATATATATATATATATATATAATATAATATAATATAATAATGTATAACATATATATATATATATATTGCATTATTACATTACGAGAAAAAAATAGAAACATATAATCATATAAGATTATATATAAGTGATCAGATCGCGTGAAATTTCTGATCTGATTTTATATGACCATATACAATTTTTTATATTTATTTACGATCACGTGTAAAATCATATCGCGCCAAATTTCGGATTTGATCTTGACACGATCACGTGAAATCACGTTACGACTTATATAAAAAATCTTATATAATCTCATATAAAATCACATACTCAATCCGTATATGATCACACATGATCACACGTTTTCCATTTTTTTCTCGGGATCTGTGTGTTGTTCTTGATTATCTGCACATATGATGTACGACGTAAGATTTAAAAGATTTATTTCTTTTTATGTCAGATTAAATGCAATCACATTTTTGTTCTGGACTGTGGCAAAATTGGAGAAGAAAAAGTTTGTCCCGCGCGATTGTTAATCTTTGATTTATACACTAATTTACTGGTTAAGCTCGTTATTATCCCGGATAACGTCGCCACGAACGAAAACGGAATTGGTTTGTTAGTGACACCTGTTGTTTATGCTCGGGATTGTATCGACATAACAAATAACGCAATTGTTAGTTCTTATATTTTTTATAAATATTTAGTTGATATTGGACATATCTCACAAAAAATTCAATAAGTTAAAAAATTATATAAATCGCAAACACGTGTCAACTTTTAGGTATACATGGCTGATACGGAAGGTCACGGTTTAGTGACTTGGAACGCACGTGAATCAACAATCCATAGAACCGAATCTAATTATATGAAGCCTAACGCTTTAGACTCCACTTTCACTATAGCAAACAATTCTTTCTTTCTTGATGACGGTATTCTCGGTTTGACATTAATGAAGAATGGCAAGTACTCGTTTATCGGAAACAAAATTATTTCGATTTTTCAAACTTTCAAACGCTTCGACCTTTCTTTTCTTTTAACAATTATTTTTAATTGTTTTATGTATTGATACCAAAAAGCATCGTGATCTTCGTACTAGTGGTCGACACTTCGCTAATTCTGTTTAAATTTTTAATGTTTATAAAGAATGATGATTTAGATTTGTACTATGCTGATTTGGCGGGAACCAACATGTATAAGATAAATAGTACATTGCTACAAGACTCTTTAAGTAGCAATGAAACTGATGCCTCAACTGTACACGCGGGTATATTACAAGGTCAAACAGGACCAATAGCATCCAAGGAGTGTGCCATATTTTTTAGTAATATACCGCAAACATCGATTTTGTGCGCAGATAGTTCCAAACCCATTAACTTTAATAACACGGTAAGATTTAAGAACATAATTATCTTCTGCTGTATTCGATATAACAAATTGAATTAGCGTTTTTGATATATGCAAAAAATAAGCATTTTAGATATATATATATATATAATACTAAAAGTAAAAAAAAATTAAAATCTTTTTATCGATACGCACTGTTCTTGACGGAAAAAAAAACCGGTTGTCAATTATTTACATACATACGACAGACAATGTGGGATAGTTTCTTATTCAAATTTATACTCAAAGTCTTTTAGTAATTACTTTTATCAATGAAAATACATATTGATTTTTAAGGAGGTCGTTCTAGACAGTGAGGAAGATTTGCAATTTCCAAGCGGATTAAAAGTGATAACAAGAAGGTTTTTTGATGGAAGTAACCAGTTAATAGCACTAACAAATAGATATCAAGTCAATAACAATGGTATTTCCAATCTAAATGAGACAAACTTTCGTATCATATCGATAAACCTAGATGATGTAAAAAAAGAAACGAATTGTTTTGCCTCATGCGATACCATAATTTTTTACGAAAGTGATTTTTATGATATATCATGGAACATAGATTTCAAATGGTAAACTTGAAACGTACGTATTTCATCGCACGTATTTTTAAATATCACTTAATCAACTATTATTTAACGTAATGAAAAATAATCTAAAATAAAAAAGTTTGCTTTCAGAAAATTGTTGTTATACAGATAAACATAATTAATTTATATATACAAATAAGAAAGCATTAAAAGTATTACGCGTATAACATGGTTTATGATTTTAGAATAAGAGCTAGCATTTTTTATATGGGAAACTCACTTTACAGTTGGTTTTTTGCTATATGATTGTGAATAATCCTATTATTCCTCTCTTCGTCTTTTGTTCTAAAACGGCACGTTATCTTCTCAAACCTGTGTGAAAGGTTAGTTGAGAAACCCTGCCGTGAACGGAGCAGAACGAGAGTCAAGCACAATATGTTCACCCGATTTTACGAGGCGGAGATGGCACGACGAAGGTGAAAGAAGGTGAAGCCGCGGACGAAAAGAGAGTGGAGAGTAGATCGTACTCTTTCACATCCTTCGCGAAGGACTCATGAATCATGACACCGACCGGGAGGTAAAACTGCTCATCCGTTATCAGCTTGGCAATAAAACTCCTACCTCCTTCTAATAGACACGACACCCAGCCGTGCCATTCGCCTTCGATCCCTTCGCAACCCAGATTTGCTCCGTGTTCGCGGCAGACAAAAAAAGAAGTCTGATTCACGTGACAACTTCACTCGTCTGAAGATATCTTTATAGTTACTTCTGACCACCACCGGTCTTCTTCGAATTTTTTCACTATGAATTCGCGCATTTCGGACATATTGTTTTTACCCGAAAATGTGTTTAACATTTTTGTTTTAAATTTTTTTATACGTGTCACACAAATGCGATAACTTTGCGCATCTCGATGCGCAACGTCGAAAATATTGCTAGTTGCGGTAAGTTTGTTACGACAAAATCTTCTGTGTGCCAAAGATTTTTTAATAACAATATTATACATCCGATAATTTCCGCATACGTCTTTTGTTTGTTTTTTTTGCGTCATTCAATACTTGGTAATAAATATTATTATATTTATTACAAAAAAAAATTAGATATACTTTATCAGGATTGGCACAAAAGAGCTTTATTGTTTCTCTTATTAATAATTTCTCTGATATTACGAGCGTATTCTCGAGTTAAACATAATTTAATTCTCAACCACCGATAGTGTGTTTTTCGGCACTTTAATTTTCTGATCATGGTTATTAATGGTCGTTTGTCTCGTCTTGGGCCTTTTAAAAATATTAAATATCTTGAAAAAAATCTAAAACAATTTGTATATACACTTCAAACAGTCTATTTTAAAAAACCGTTATTAAATTTAGTGAAAAAAAAGTTTTAATTCATAATTTTTAGCAAATATGCTTTCTTGAAATTTCAGAGAAAGTTATTTTGGGCCAGAGACGAAAACGACTCATGATCGGTGATTGAGAGTTAAAAAAAGAACAATTATATTACGTAAAAACACAAAGTTTTCTAATCAGAGATAAAAATGTCGGTCTTCTGTACATCTCTTTTTCTCATTCTCGTCGCAAATTCAATAATCCTGATTAAGAGTAGCGGTCATAGCAGCCATAAGGTTTATCGCGAGATTATCGGAATCCGTATTCATTGGTCTTCTCAAGTGGCATAATTTGATTAGGCGATACGAGAGTTGTACCAAATACACGTGATATTTCAGGAAGTTCTCCGTCTCACTTCAACGACACATATTGGCGGTGCAGTTCATTAATTTCTTCTCAATTGCCACTCGATTCTCGCATTCTGTTTTCGCGGAGAGAAAGAATTATCCGGCGACCTCAAGGGAGCACGAAATTCGATTTGATAAAGCGGTCAGCGATTCAAACACAACTGGTTCAATCGTTGTTTAATTCTGGACTTAAACGTTTTATTACTTGACATTAAGCGCAAAATAATCAAAGTGGAAAAGTAATACAGAAAAGAAAATACATATATATATATATATATATATATATATATATATGTATAAAGAGAGAGAGAGAGGGAGAAAAATTATTTTTTTTAATACATAAATAAAACTAATTTTAACATGATATAAGTTACTTTTAGTAGTTTGCTAAATTACTCAAGTAAACGTATATTTAATTTTAAACTGTTTACATTTACCTAACAATATTAGAACATTCAAGCTTAGACTTACACGTTTACAATAAAAATATGACTATTCGCTTGATAAAATTATTATTTAATCTGTAAAAGTATTACATAAAATAACAAATAAAATACATACAGGGCAATACATAATTGTTACATTATTAATTTTTTCTCTTCAACTTTATTCTTATATATATATTACATTGTTTGCCTGTTTCACCTGCAATTCAGAAAGAAATCAGTGGAAACCTTCATCGCTGAAGTTACTTATTCCATATCCTGACTTTTTCCTACTCGGCTTCCCTTCTTATACAATCAGTTCTTCGCGTTTCGCCGATCGCCGCGTTCATCCCGCGAGAGGCAAAAGCGACAAAACTTGGTCGGCGGAAAAGTTTCGTTGTTACAATATAAAACTTTCACGCGACGAAGAAACGAACCAACGGAACAAGGATCGCGTCGCCTCCCCCGACAAACGGGAAACACTTGGTAACGCCAAACGGATGGCAATCGCGCGTCGCGTACATACTGGGGGAGAGGAGGATACCATTCGATTGCATTTCTCTTCTCCCTGCGCCCGCACCCTCGGGCCGTTCTCCACGACCGCGTCGCGACGCGACGCGCGCGGCGGTAATCGAATTCCACGGATTCGCAATTATTTCGAAAGTTCACGACCGACGGTAGGTTTAACGACCCGTACGTGATAACGACGAGCGTGCTTTGGAAATCTACGACGACCCGACGTCCGGTTGCGCCCGCTCGCGGCCGCCGGACCGGATGTATTTTCGACGTGTACGTGAGATCCGCTCCGAGCGCGGAGATAAAAAATTCTTCAAACAAATATATTTTCTATATTTACAAAAAGATTTTTACGGGAAATTTGCAGAGGAATTATTTTTTTTGTTTTTTGTTTTTAATCTAGGTTTTTCTTCAAGTTTTTCTTTATTTACATGTGACATTATAGAAGTATAATTTTTGATTTTGATTTGATTTTTTTTTTTTGAATAATTTACAAAATCAAAAAGTGTTTTCAATTCGAAAATTGTTTTGAAAAATGTCCCGGAATTTTATGACTTTTATTGGCGTAATTTATACAATAAGATATCAAAAATTCATTAGTAAAATTATTAGTTTTTCGACACGCTAGATATCTTTTTGTTATTGATCGCGCAATCAATCAATAGCTATTTATCTTTGACGACTCGAGCGAATTGTAATTCTTATGTTCACCACTCATTCGTGTCATTCGACAAGTGTCGATATTTCGACAAGTGTCGATATATCGCAAGTTTCCATCTTCCTCTCTCTTTTTCTCTCTCTCTCGTACATGTAAAATGTTCATTCAACCGACACAGTAGAAACAAAACGTATCGCGGGGCGATTTGTGGAAAATTGGTACAATGTTTGATGACAAAACAAACATCGCTTCCTGTTAGCGGAAATAATACTAACAGCTATAGCAATTGTTGCTTAGATTAAGCAACAATTCACGTATTTAAAATGTCCGTGTTCGTTCGACATTCCAAAGCATATATAATCGTTAATTTTTTTAATTTCGAAATAATTGCTTTTAATTTGTACATTTAACTAGCAATTTAATTTCGGCGAAATTAAAGCGATTAAAACGGAAACGTAAAAAAACAAAAATAAAAAATGACTTATTTACTGCGAATTTTGTCATCTGCGAATTACCTTCGTAATCAGATTTTTTGTGCACTTTTGCGACAGGCGCATGAGATATTCTATACATAATTCATTTTGTGCACGACTTTCATCAGAAACGAAAATTTAAGAGCAAACTAGTTTCTCTTAAATATTCAAAATTGTCTGTCGGTTTTATTCATTAACAATGAGAAGATATTTTCAACAGAGATATAACTTTTACTTTTTCACGTAATATTCGTTGTTGCTTCCGAGGTTTTGTATTGATTTTTTCGAAAACGTTTGAAATTAAATATAAATTTTACAAACGGTTTTTATAGATATTTTTGGGAGCGTATGTATTTAAATATACATTGAACTTGTTCTCTTTTGATTTAAATTATCTTCAAATCTACGTGTGTTAAATTATTCAATTAATGTCTAGCAAACGGACTTTTCTCCCAGCAACATTTTATTTCTGATTCAAGTATACGTCATGAAAAGCAATTGTACGTATGTTAGCGGGAAGAAATGGCACAATATAACGCGTGTGCCACGAACGCATTATCGCACCTTCGTTACAACGGCGATATCGCCCGTGGCGAGAACCTATTGCCCCTAATATATTGGCACGAACGGTGGTCGATATTCGACATGGTCGACGTTAAATCACCTGCTCGCGATCGTTCGTTTTTTTTTTTTTTTTTTTTTCACGAGGCCACTGTGCGCTGCAGGTTAAATATTGTTGCGAGGGTACATCGTCGCGTAATTCCCGCTTGCGAGCTTAAACATCGACGTCGAATCTCGACAATCAAAGCAAATATATTTTTCTAGCCTGCGCAAAGACAGGAAAAAACGACTTCACGTCACACGTTCAATTCCGCTGCGAGTAGTAATTTTGCGCAGTACTTTTTCAGCAATTATTAACTCTCTTTCCGGTCGGAGCACTCAGAAGAATGAGTACTCAGTTAGTCGTAGTGGATAATTTATACAAACGTGTAATATCGAGAAAAAAGCCGCACGATCGACAAAACAGTCGAACAATCGTGTGGGAAATATCCGAGAAATATCTGGCTCTCGACCGCAACCGGTAAATGTTCTTTGTCGGACTTCGACGGGAAAGGGTTGATCTTATATTACAATGATAAAAATGTTAAAGTAATATGTTTTTGTAATTACTCTATTTTACAAATACGCTTGTTATTCGTTCTCGAAATAATATCGATCTTAACAGATCAGTGAAGCTTCATCGTTTTTTGAGATTTTTTTTTATACTCTCATTTTTAAGTTTGCGAAAGATAGACAAATAGCGTTAACGCGGTCCGATTGATGCAAAGTGACGGAAGTTGAGGACGACCTTCCGCTATCTCGTATCTCATCTAATCGGATTAACGTTAGTTACTCCCGTGCTTTCCTTTAAGTCTCGGTTAACTTTCTGCGGAAGTATCCGTGACGCTTGGGCGATCAGAAAGAACGCTTCACCAACGTCGCAGTTACATCGCAGTTTGCTTGTTGCATGCCGTAGTTTGGTTATCACTTGTCGCGTTTTTTCTGATATGTCCATTTTGCTTCTTCTATAGATTCTTTCTTTTTCACTTAACTAGCACAACACAGGCGCTCGCTACACGCACGCTATTGTTATTTTTATTTAACGTGTTGTCAGTGAACACAACCTGTCACCGCGATGACAGATACTATATACGTCTTATAAACTATATAATACACATATGAGAAATGTCAGAAATAACGCATGAAAATCAAACTCAAAGAATAGTGAGAGAGAAAAGTGGAAAAACAATACGTGACAGGGAAAAGGGTAAAAAAGAGAATATTATATATATTATATGTAATATTCTATATCTATATATAATACACACACATACGCATATATGTATATATATATATATATATACTGTAATAACGTAACCGAAGTCAGTAACACCGCCGCGATCGCGCGACCGAGGTCATTGACCCCGCCGCGGTCGCGCGACTGCGGTCAGTGACCCCGCCCCCACCAAGGCCGCGCGCACGCGGTTAGTGCCCCGCCAAGGCCGCGCGGCCGAGGTCAGTGCTCCGCCAAGGCTGCGCGGCTGAGGTCAGTGACATTACTCTGTAGTATGTGTATATAATACATATAATACAATATAAAGTGTAATATAAATATATAATAAATTATATGTATAATATGTATTATTTAATATTATATATAATATAAATTACAGTCACGTTATTTTCACGTGTTGTTTTTCTACTCTTTCCTGTTGCGTGACTTTAGTTACGTTTTTAATTTTCTCTACATATACGACGAACAGTCTCAAAATCGCTTTTCATTATTTACTCTCTCGATCTTACCGATTCGATTCTACTCGATCAACCAATCAACCAATCGGCAACACGGAAAAGAGGCAACAATAGGTGCGAGATATTTAACTCCAAACGCGCACTTCTCGGTCCAGATGCCCTTTTTAATATAGGATAACAACAGTTTTTTTGGAATTAAATCACACTTATGTAGAAAACAAATCGCAATATGTTTATAAAGTGAAATAATTGAAAGTTTTGACGATCATGTATCGCGAGCGGATCGAGAATATTCGGTCGTTTTTATAACTTATATTATAGATCGCTTCCGCCGATTGTGCGCGCGCGCGCGCGCGTTTCGGCAGCAAGGCGAGTCGATTTACAAAAGCGTTGCAAATCCATGCCGCGCGTCGGCATGAATATACACGTCGATCGAGGGATTATCATTGATTTGCGGTTCGCGAATTTGCGGGGGCGCCGGCCACCCAGGCGTAAATTGCGACGGATTAATCGCGGATCAAATACACATTGAAACACAAGAGCGCGCGCGCGTGCGCGCTCGTATAATACAATACTTCTCGAATAATTCTCGTTTGTTTCATTATTTCGTTTCTCCGTCGGCCGCGCAAAATACGGCGTGGAAAATAATCGCTCTGGGGATGGTAAATAGGTTTCCGCGCTTCGTCGAAATAATTTAATTCCCGATTAACAATGTTATTACGCCGACTAGGTCGAGTGATTTGTCCGGTGATATTGTAGCGCGGTTGTAGTTTTCGATGTGCTCGTCAACTTCGCCCGCTTGAATTTAACGCCGATTTTGCGAATCCGTGCATTTTCGATTTTGCGATATCTTTTTCGTTTTAAGCCGGATATAAAAAATACAATGAAATTTTTATCGCGATGGACATAATACGTTAACAAAAATGGCTAGCAGCAATTTGAGTTGAATTTTTGTTAACAGCGCTGGTGTTTCCACTGACGTGATTTGTTCTCTAACTAATGAACGATTACCCGATCAAATTAGAAGAAAAAATCGATAACTGTGTGAAAGCAATATCTGCGTGATCAAAAGTAATTAAAGTCTAGAATTGTAGCTGGCACAATGTAAACACCTATTCCGATAACCACGAATTGCATCAAAATTCCACCGATGTCAAACATCGTAACCAACTGCGGCATTCACCGTGGTATTCGACGTATTAAACCATACGTGTTAAACCATAGCGGTCGCAAACCACGGGCTCGTGAATTATTCCAGGCTCGACGGGATGCACAAATATACGGGAAAGTCAAATATCCTTGTCGCCGAGCAATTTGTACAGTCTTGATGCTCTCGGCGTTTATAAGACGCTTGGAATTTCCGTCGTGAAACAATGCCCTTGTCGCGCGACGGCGCATTTTATTACGCGATTACGTTCCGGCGAATGGACGTAAATCTCGTTGATTTTCACGAAGAAACATCCCGCCGAGATCTGTATCGCGTTCAACAAACTCGACAAATTGCTATTATTAGAACCAGGTGCCAAGAATTAGAAACGACAAGTACAAGCCGGGCTTATCTCACGAAAAGACGTATATGGTATTGTGAATTATTAGTTTAATATTAAAATGTGAGCGTTTGAATACGGTGTAAAAAATCAAAAACAATATATAATGCAATATAAAATTCAAATGTGTAATGCGTATCACAATACGTTTGAATTTTAATATTAATTCTTCATGTTACATGTGAACATTATCATCTTAATTAATTAATATTAAGTTAGTTCATCTTCAGTCAGCCGATAAAATATAAAAATTATTTAACACATAAATATCAAACATCGAAAAGTTCAGATTAAAAAAAACGTCCAAAACTATATTCTTTATCTATTCAACAAACGCTTCGCAACTAATTATGAGTATAAATATAAGCAGAGTTCGTTTTGTGTTTTGTTTTTGTTGATCAAAGGTCTGTTTTTGTTTTTAATTTGCAATAATAAAAAAAAATGTAATAACCGATGTTTTCGTTGCCGAAGAATCTTATCTATATCCTCACTTGTGCTTTAATGACATAAGAGAATGAAAAAGCGCGCTAACCAACGTTCGAAGAAGCGTGGGTTAACAAGCGTTCGAGAGCGCATTCTTTGTTTGAACGTTGAACTTGGGTAAAAAAGGTAAAAGTTTTTCTTTAGTCTTGCGTTTGTAAGTCTCGTCCGCGCGCTGATACTGTCCGCGCGTGCTTTTCCTTCGGTATCAGTTAAGTCTGAAGCTACCCGTCGGAATGGATTGCCGTGCGCGTCTTTTTCCTTGGAATCTAATTGTGTTTTTCGAAGTAGCAAGAGTTGGTAGCTTGGGCACTTTGCGTGTGCTCTTCTTTAGTGTCCATTGTACCTCAGTACCAAAAGAAAACCAGGCCGGGACACACCGAGTGAACATCTTGTGTTTCTCTCCCTTGGTAGTTCAAGTACTCGGTGCGGACGTGTGTCTTCCCCTTACATCAGGGACGAGACATCTTGTGCGCGCGTTCTGTATTTTTCAAAAAACAGTAGCCTTGAGGGCTATAAGTAATTGAAGTAAACAAAGTAATTGAAAGTTTTCGAATTTGTTTGTTTTTTCCGCGATTTAGTCGGTTAATTGAACTATTTTTTATACGTAAGATTGTTAACAAGTAGCAGTTTCTACTCTGTCGTTCTTTGCAAATATCTCTTTCTCTTACATAAAACAATGTAAAATTTCCCATCAATACGTTGTTTTAATTGTATAAAGTATTATTTAGTTTTTATTTGATTTTTATTCATACACTCACATTGAATTAACGTTAAGAAGGTCATCTCTTATAGCAATATCTTAAATATTAAAGCTTCATATTATATTAATTTTAATATCAGACGCGAACGCATAATATAAACCTAATGTAATTTAATGTCGACACACACACACAGCCATTATATTTAACACGAAATTAATATATTCAAGAGATTTTAATCATTATCGTTCGCAATTTTGCTCGCATTATCGTTCTTGCTGCGTTCACGCAGCTTAGCGATTCGCTCGCTCGGAGAGCGCGAAACACGTCGCTTTCGGGTCATCGTGTGTGTACACACACAAAAGATACATATCTTATCTGGCAGATTGTAAATTGCGCGCGGAGCGAGTCGCGAATATTCATGCAGCGTCGCCGTGCGATTTGCATTCATCGTGTCCCATTCGCCGCCCTCGCGAATTATTAACGCGAAGTCTCCTCGGCATCCGCCGATCGATAAGCGAATTCTCTCTCTTCTCGGCGCTTACACATCTCAAGAATTCTCTCCACTCAGCTCCTTTCTCTCTTCTCTCTCCGTTTCCTTCAAGTTCCATGAAGAATCGAGACGCGAAGGGAGACCTGTCTCTCTCGAGAGACAATAATTTTATCGTTCTCGAGAAATAGAGAGTCGCGCGCTAATCCAAAAATTTTACGACACGTTCATTTCTCTCGCCGCGGTCATTATTACCGTTTCATATAAATAGCCATTGCAAAAGCCCGATTGCAAAATTTCAATTCTGTTTATTCGATCGCTAAATGTAACCCATTTAACACTGTAGCATAATTCCGTGCACACGCGAGCGAATACGCGTGCAACTATTCGTGTGTTCAAACTTGATGTTTGAAATATTTGGAATCATAGTAAAATTATTTGGAACGTTTGAAACATTCTCTCTCATCGGGAATTCACGGAAGTAATTAAAATTGATAGATTCGTCGAACAATCTGTTAAATGATTTATTTCAGTGTGATTGAATTCAACCGTGTCAAATTTAAATTATTTCAGTCTATTTAATATCGCGTCCCATTCTACACGGGCTAATTTTGTTCCGTTTAGATTAAAACATCATATATATATATATATATATAATGCATGTGATCACATTTAAAGTTTGTAATCACGCACGCTTTATACGATAATTAACTCGAAAACGACAGCAATTATTCTAATATCGAAAATCAACCCTATTAATCTTGTTTTCTTGAAGACGTCACTTAATTTCTCGTCGCATGAAAGTTTTGCGAACAAAACTTCAGCACACTCGTGAAGATTAAAATAAACGTTCGTTGAGAGATTATTCAAAGTCTCTTCAAATAAAACGGAAAATGATATAAAATTATTCGCGTGAATATTTCAAAGCAAAAAATAACACAGGTTTGGTTTTTTTTCTTTTTTTTTTTTAGAGATATAGCTAATTATTTTTACAATATATCTTGAAACTCGGCGGCTATTACTGATCATTTTATCTTCAAAAAACATTCGAAATGGAAACAGAAATGATTCGGAAAATGAGCACCGAATTTAGATACCGCTTAATGGAAACAGAAATATAAAATTCGACTCGCTCGTCTTTGGTGTGAAATATGAAGTGAAAAACTGTGTTTTCACACAGTTCGCGTCGCACTTTGCAGCTCGATTTTTGCCGCGTGTCATCATTTTACACTTTTTTTTTCATTATACGCGTTATTTTCCTGATTTTTCTGTAAACATGCGGAAGCGTGATTTTGCCCGAAGCTGGCTAAAGCGACGTTTTCGTTCGCTCAAAATAGCTCCACGATGAAATCAATCCGATCAATATAGGTCTCGTTCGCGGTTTACGTAATTCAAGCTAGGTCATTGACGGTTTATGACGTAGATCGGGTAAACCTGGTAATCTGAACTAGCATGAGCGATATTTAGGCAAATATACGTGTGCAACAGATTCAGAATATAAAAGTATATCTGTGTAAAATATTTATTCAGTTACAATATCAAACAACAGAAGCACATAAATTTTTTTTTTTTTAACTAAAAGAATTTATTTCGAATATTCCAAAAATTGTAACAAATGTGTGTGTAACGTGTACGCGAAAGATATATTGAATATAATATATATATATATATATATATATCTTTCGATTGTATCGCTCGTAGAGTAAAACGAACTTTATGGCACTTTAACCACTTGGAGATGCAAATGTGATCTCGCTCGCAGCGCGCGAAGGCAAACGAAAAATTCTCGCAACTCGAACGGAGGTACCTTTTATCGTTGTACGTGGGAAAACGCGTTACACTTCGATGCTGTCGGTGGTGTGAGCAACATGGAAATGGACGATGGTGTGTGCGCACCACAGCTCTTGGCCGAGAGACAGATTAACATTGTCGATACGTCGTCGACGTCAATCAGTGTCTGTGACACGACACGCGTTTGTCGTATATCAGTTAGAGTGAGTTGCCGTTGTGCGACGGACGCCACACAAATTATTCCTACAAGATGTTTCTTATAAGATGTAAGAGAAATAATATACGTGAGATTAATAAACAAATTCTTATCGAGAGATAATAACGAGCGGAGGTTTTTTACTTCAGTATTTTGCAAAAATATATTTTAACAATATTTTACAATATTTTAACAACATGCTGTGTTTGTTAAAATTAAAATTATAATTTTTTACGTACGTTTGGAAATTAATTAACTTATTAATTTGAGTAAATTATATTTTATATGTATATTTAAATTAATTAATTGAAGTATAATTAAATAACTTTACATGTTTACAAGTATAAACATTATTATGTGAATACACATGTGTGTGTGTGTGTAATATAATGTAATGGGCATAATTTCGACGAAGAAGTACGTAATCCAACGTGATAAGACCAAGAGAGCGTCTTGCGAGCTTGTTAGAAAGCTCTTTACCTCCATTATTCTCCTCATCCATCTTTTGTTCTCTCTTCCGCAGTGGTCCTCTTCTTCCGCTCTCTTTTGAGTTAATAATGACGAATATAATCCACATTAGACAGTTCCGAAGTTGAGCTCAAGCTCAACCATCATTATCAACGAGATATTTGTTAAAAACCACTTGTTTTTACGAATTTTTTTTACATAATTTGAAACACTTTCTTCACCACGCGTCAACGTCTTTCCGATAAATGTGTTTACTTTGATTTTGACATATTAACCTTTTCGCTCCGGGGATTTTTCCTTTAAAATTGACCTCGCATTTTAGCTGAAAAAGTTAATAATAACCTGCTACCCCCNCAAAGTTAATTTTGAAGGTCAAAGAAGTAACCAGGATTTTTTTCAATTTTTTTCCTAAATTTAGTGCATTAAATTGACCTTATAAACATCTATTACGTTCGCTTTTCTTGCTGGTCCATATATGGACCAGTCCCGGAGCGAAAAGGTTAAGTAATAAAGTAAAATCGGAAGGAATATTACGTCAACATTTTTTTTTAACATTTTGTTTTACCGCACAAAGTGACCTGACGATTAAAATGAGTCTCTACATTTCGTATTATCTCCTCGCAGATGAAAGACAATTTTATCTTTAACGAGAGAATATTTCTTGTATTCGCAAAATGACACAACACAAAGCTGCGATAAATCTTCTAAATGGGAGAAGAAACCGACATAAAGAATGAAAGGCAGACGCTTTTGCGCGAAACGGAAGTAGGTAGATCGATTCATTGGTCTAAGATGATACTTAATCGATTATCGAAATAATGAACGCGACATGAAGAGAGCCCGTCATGTTGCATTCACTGCTATAGAGGGAAAAGACTGAGCGCGCGCGCGGGCTATTAATACGGTTATACATGCTCTTTCTTTCTGTTCTGCAGAGAAACCGGTTGTCTGATGAATGAACGCGAGATGGACGTCTGAATCAAAGCCGTCATGGCCCCGTTTCTATTGATCCTGCCGCTGCTTGCATCATTGCGCCACCTGATACATCCGATCGGTAAGTGAGGCTCTTCTTCAATGTCCGTTTCTCGCGCCGGGAAAATGTGAGCGGGGGAACGAAGCAAGGAAAAAAGCGGAGCTACAATTTCTGATGGTCGCGTGTTGCGCGTCTCGAATCTCTACACGTTATCGGAAACTTTTTCTCTTCGCGCTTGTTCGGTCGACTTGATTCGATAATCAATTGACACGTTAAACAAATTGCTGATACCGTGATTAACGATACGTTCGTGCGGCGTCGCTCGAGCTGCTAATAGGATCGAGACACGGTGAATGCTACATTTATAAAACTTGCAAATGCGTGATGCATGCGCTTCGCATTTAATGTCTCGCAAATGGTCGCGATATAAATTTCTTCCACCAATAATATCGGATATTAAATTTATTACATTTCACAATGAACAGGAATTAGGTGAGACACGCTCTGTGTATATGTGTGTGTGTGTGTGTGTGTGTGTGTTCGTGCGTATTATTACGGTATGTAATTTCAGTACTTATTACTATAGGTTTAATGATCCTCGCGTATTTAATGAACGTGACTGATATCAAACGACCGTAGATAAGCATCGATATACTTCCCATAACAGATTCAGACAGCTCCTCCGTATTCGTGAAAGTCAAACGGAACTCGGTTGTTTCCTATCTGGGATTTATGGTCCTCGTGCGCTAACGAGTTCCCTTCTTCCTCTCTTGCGTGATCGTCTTGATAACGTTTAATAGCTATGACAAGAAGCGAGGACAAGGAAGGAGAGACGAGAATAAAACAGAAAAAAAGGGAAACGAATCGACGCGACATGTCATTCGTCTTATCTCAATTCTTTATTGCTGTCTGAAACACACAATCCGACCCACATGTGTCGCAAAGATAAAGTTTTACTACAAACAAAAATAGAAAATACGCAAAAAAAAACATAATACACAAAAATCACGAAAGAAAGAACTTGGAAATTACGCGTCACTTTTATTATTCGTTACGTGTCTCACTGATCGCGCGCGGATAATAATAAAAGAAGAAAACTATAATTAAAAAAAAGAATGTGATAAAAGAGAGTTATCAAAGATAGTCGCTCATCTTGAGGAAAGACCAGGGGCTACGAGCAACTTTCTCAATTAGTGCTCAGCACCCGATCGGCTCGTTTGCATTCACGACGAGATGGGGAAGGCGGGTCATTTCTCTGCGTGGTCTTCCTCTTTCCCTGGATAAAGTGACAGTCATGTCCTGATTTGCTCAACTCCGAAAACCGTTTCAGATAAAATTAACATAAAACTATTTTCTGAATTGCAAGCACTTGAAAAGCGGAAAAATATTTTTTGTCGGAATTATACAAGAAATCTGCGAAAAGCTATTTTTCCCGTGAAATTCACACACACACGCACACGCACACACACACTTAATGTAATGTAGTTCTAAAATTAATTTGAATCAAAATACATATATATGTGTCAGAGCTGGCTGAAGTGATATTTGCTTCGTTTATCCCTGAAAATTTTTGCGTTATCTCTCTGTGCGTCCTGCAGTCAAATCCGACGGAATATGAAGTAAAAATTTCGGAAATACAACTGGTGGAATTGTTACGCTTTATCGGTGAACGTCAGAGTTCCGTTTATTTTATTATTATTTCTTTTAGATAACTCGGCATGAGAGTTTTACCGAGCGCGAATTTTGAATAGCGACTCATCAGCTATATATATATACCACGTTAAATGTGTAGGTATATAATCATAACTGTTTCCGCTTACGGTAACGCGAATTTATCGCGTCGCGCGCGAATCTAGGACAAACTTTAGCGCGCGTTTTCGAGAGAACAACCGTGTATTCGAAAACCGCAACAAAAACAAACGCATTTAACTGCAGGACTCCGATAGTTAATTCACGGTACGTAAATCTTAACGCTCGGTTTGTAAGACAGAGACGCATATCTTGGAACATACCGACGTCGTTTGTTTGTCCGACTTGAAACGAAATGCTCTTAGGGCGAAGCAATTCACTGCAAACGTGCTCGCCGTTTAATAACGTAAATATTTCGACGCAATGACAAAACATTTGTGCACAAATTCTTCACTTAAAATTTTTATTATCTTAAATATTTCGCCGTGTTCGGTGAAACGAACAAACATTCTTAGACAAGTTACTCGCGTTTTTCGTCAAAAGACAACAAATATTTCGCACCTCTCGTCGAAGATTTCGTCAAAGAACGAAGAAATCCTAGCGATGTATCCAGGTGTTTCGAAGCAAATCGATCGTCGATATCACACCAAAGAGGCTTTGGTTCGGGATGAGCGTAGAGATCGTTGAAGAATCCCAACAGGATATAGTCGGACCTTGGATTCTTACCATATAATAATGCATGACGTCGGGGAGAGAGATACGAGAAGAGCTAACGCAACTTATTGCATCCGCAGATGCGATCCCAGGCGCGGGAACAAGAGCGATGCGGTAGAACTGCAAAATTCCGGCGGAACGTGCCGCCTCATTTCAGACGTCGACATCTAAATCGCAACCGCTCCATGTGCACGCTTATTCCCTAGGAACATCTATTCTTTAGTAGGTCAATCCTCTTCGTCTAGCGGATTTTGTTCCGTTACAATTTCACATTGCACGGTTTTATTACTTACAGAAGAAGAATGTGAAATCCTCCTCGAGCAAAAATGATTATTATCTCTTCCGCATTATTGTATTATTTTAGTTATAATTGAACCGTCCGTGTAACATATTTCTAGCGGTCATTGTCCAAATGAAGAAATGAATTTCGATTTTATGTGAAGATACACATATTTATTGTTCTTTTTCTTTTCAGAATTTCTTTTTTAAAAGGTCTTTTTCAGACTTTTTTCAGAAAGTCAAACAAGTAAATACGTTTCGCGTTTTTTTGCGCTATTCTTACTGCTCGACTAAATAGATTTCAATATTCTTACAAATAGTTGAGTTACTTTGCGCCTGATGAAAGCGTTGCGTTGTTGAGAAAAGAGAATTAGAGAAAAACATAAAAAGAGTATCTCTTCTTACGGGATAAAAAAGAAAACGGACGCTAGTAAGAGAGAGCAAACCGCTTATTTGATCACAGCGCAAGTGATAATGACGAATAAACACGGTTGGTTTACACTCTTACGAGATTGTAAATAATTGTAATTGTTCGAACCGCAAAACTGTGTGTGCTAGAGTTTAATAAATATCTTATAAGTTTAATAAATATCTTCTGTATTTGTTGGAAATTATTTAACGCGCGCTAGAAATATTTATCTTAATTGTTTAAAAACCGAAGTGAATTTGCGCCGTCAATTAGATTAGCAAATCGTCTCTAAGTAACTGCCACCGCGTCAAGCAATGCGCTTTTTGTGCGTACAAACTTGTAGAAGTTAATTACCGCGAAGCACGTAGTGGTTTCTTTCTGGCAAATAGCTATAGTTGATAATAGAACTTTTGGCGACCGGGGGAACAAAACCGCGACAGGAACATTTTAGTCGCTCGAAAAAGCTGTGACGTATAAATTAACTGAACTTTAACTAACGATACTTTTACTGATAATACTGTGATCTTTTATAATTATAATAAGATTGTCTTTTCTCTGAAGAACTCGAGTAACATACTATTGTTTCTATTCTATCACTGTTTTTGCAAACGTTAATATAACTTATTGAATAGTGCAACTCTCTCTCATGTGTAAATAAATTTACTTTTAAAAATTAATATTTTATTTCGACATGTATTTTAGAAGTAATCGATAAGAGATTTTATTTATTTTTTTTTTTTTTTTACCTCTTATTACTTTTAATATCCGCTAAACTCTTGATAGCTTAGTAATTGTATTTTACTAATTACAGCATAATTGCTGCAGTAATCGGGTTCGATTATCGTTTTAATTTGACCACGTTTTTTTGCCAACGGCGTTCCACTTTTGAATTTTAGAAAATTCAGTCATCGTCAATCATAAATTTGTTACTCTCTTCAGCGACGACGTTCATCCCGGTAAATTGTCCACTCGTCCCCGAAAACTTTTCAACGCGTCTTTAACAAAGTTCGCTTTCGAAGCGATCCACTCGAAACATCCATAAAGTACTTACTATGTTGCTATTTGCATATCACGGAGATAGAGTACGTAGAGCGCGGCACTAACTAGCCAACTTTTATGCTAATCGAATTCAAGCATAATAAATATCGAGAATAAAAATACAAAAAATTTGAAAGGCTCAAATACCTTTATATAAATTTTCATATTATTTACGTTTTTTCTTTTTAATAATCAAACGATTTTATTACAATTATAATAATGGCAGTTTTTTTAATAATGTTAGTAGAACTCGACTTTATGCAGACATAGTGCGGCAGCCTTAGAGTTTTTTATCTCGATCGAAGTATTCTAATTTAAAACTCATGCACAAACATTATTATCATACGCGCCGATAGATTCTCAAATATTACATTAATGTCGTTCGAACGCTTACAATCTCTTGTGTGCATACACTGACCGAGATTATCGATAGTTTGCGCATACAAAATGCACGAACAGTCAGCGGTTTCTTCTGATCGTAGAATACTTGTCAAATGCGAAATCGACATCTCTCGAAATAAAATTTCAAGCACTTTCACAACATTTGAATAATAATTTGACAAGAAAAATTCAAAATAATAATATATAAAAAGATTATAAAAATATATAGAATAATATGTAGAAGATTTAAAATGTTTGAATAACAAGTTTTTTTTTTAAAGTTTCTACATCCTTCTACGCATATTGATATTTAAGTTCAAACATTTGGATTCGAATGTTATTTGGAAATTAAATATAATAGTATCGATCTCAATTACACTGACGCGCAAATAACGTACGTGCTTTACCAGCGGAACAGACATGCGATCTGTTTGCGAGCCCTAGCAAAACGTCCGGGAATTTAATATCTCCCTAATTGCGAATATATTGTAAGAGAACGAGGGAACGGTAAGAGAGAAGCGATATCGAATCCCGCTATCGCAACTTTTTAATCGTGGCGCAATTTAAAATGGCATCACAGCGTTTTGATTGCATCGACATCGTGCGTTGCAACCTGCCGGTGTATCCATCCGATGCAGAAATATTCGTTTCCAATACTGTGTGTTATCACTAAACAATAATAGATTTTATATGCCAACGTGATTCAGTGCTAACACCAATATATTTGGAAATTATTAAACATTAATTACTAACACACATATTTTCTTGATACTCGAAATGTGAAAAGCTATATGAAATCAAAAATACACACACACACAAAACAGATAAAAAGAAATCAAAAATACACAAAAGTTTATACATAAATATTTANATAAAAATATAAATATTTTTTAAATTTATTCATTCTTTGTTTACGAGAAAACTATTTAATTTACTAATTTATTATTGAATAAATAAAAATCTATTTATCAATATTGGGTTCTGTGATGAAAATAAACTGGAATATTTTTTCAACCTTTATATACTTGTTAATAGATTAAAAATTTGCTCAAACTTAGTCACTAGATATTTAACAAGCGCAAACTATGCAACGACTAGCGAAAAAGTTTGCAAACACGCTGCCAGTATGATGAGAGAGTGTGCGGTTTCTGTGTGCGCATGTGTGTGTGTGTGTGTGTGTCTCTGTGCACCTATTTTTAAACGTTAGTTAAAAGTTAAAGTGTTAAAACATAAAAATACGTGTAATATTTTGAAAACTCTCTCATTTTGATAAATTTGTATAATTTTATTCTTTTGTTAAATCAGCGAAATCAGTGAAATTTTCTAATGAAGTGCTTTAACTTGAAAATATGAATAGACACGAGTGTTATTTCTTGGCTAACAATCCTGTTATTGAGATTTTATCTAACGAAATTGTGGTGTATTACGTTTCATTGTAGCGTAAGAACATTGCCAGTGCGAAATATCTTTCTACTAAATCATACTTCTTCCACTGCATATACCTTCCTCAGTTGCATTCTCCTTCTCCGCAATCCAGCGCTATAAAAAGGGACAAAGAGCATCTCAGTATCAGGCTGTTCTTGAACTCTCAGGCGAGGTGAACTGAAATGTCCACGAAATATAAACGTCGATATAAAAATGACACTAACGCGGTTCAGATCCAAAAGCCATTTTCAAAGAATTTTTTTTAATATACCATCAAAGATTACCGAGTTAATATTTTACAATATAGGTCTATTAATCTATTAATAGTTCGCAGCCAGTATTTTGTTCGTCAAAAAAACATACCACCATCGCTGTAAATAAAATGTTTAAATAAGCTGCACTCTAAAAAAGTAGAAAATTATTACGAAATAATAGAATATACAGAGAAATAAATAAATTAACAATTGTAAGTTTGATTTATAAAAGTCGTAAGTAGAGCTTTGTATAAAATACAAAGTCGTAAGTAGTAGCTTTGTATAAGTATTTAAAAGTCGTAAGTAGTAGAGCTTTGTATATAAAATAAGCGCGTGCAATTTTCTCACGTAGCTGACAAAATTGAATCGGTAGTTGCGGCGAATTCGCGTCCGAATATAACCGATCGTTTCCGCGTATCGATTCTATTTCCGCGAGCTGACGAATAAAAAGTGTTGGATATTAATGTACATACGTTTTAAAGAGAAATGTGCAAGTTTTGATAGTTGAACGGTGATATATTAAAAATTGCCTCATTTAAATAGACCTTCAGGTCTACACTGACAGGTCTCTACTTGTCTGCGTGCAACGAGACCTTTGTGTGATGGTGGTCAAAGCCCTTTCGTTATCGATCGTGTCCGTTCTATCGTGAGTAGTTGGCAACTTTAGCCGCTGAAGTTGATCAATGGAGCGATAGTCACGACGGCAGCGCAAAGATATATTAATACCGATACGCATACAAGAGAGAACACACACACACACACACATATATATATATATATATAATATATGTATATATATATATATGTATATATGTATGTATGTATACAAAGCGTTTAACAGTCCATCAGATAATCTCCCGTACAATGAATCCAATTGCAACGTCTCATTACGCACGCGATCTGTCGTCAATGTTTCGAACGCGCGTAATACCGTAATAGGTAAAACAAATCGGAAACGTGTAATTAATTTCGAAATGTCGCGTGTTGCAACATTTAAGAAAAATAGCGTTCAAAAAGAAAATCTTCAAGAATGTTCACGAAGCAACTCAACTGTTACAAATCGAATGCCGGTGGAAAGTCTTGTGTTGTTGTACGGAAAATACGTGCACAGCATTGTGCGGAGAGATCTTCTTTTATTCGGTATCACTTTTGATCTGCTGAAGAAGAAACTCTGCAAAGTTTTGCAATCTTTGAAGCTTACACGGAAATAACGTAGTAAAAGATACTATTAAAAAAGTAGTACGCAGTAAACTATCACACAAGAGAGACGAGATTAAATTTTACATAGAGAATGATCGCGAGGTACTGAGTGTATCAGAAATGTCGTAGCAAAGAACCGCGTCGCATTTCCAGAACGAAACCTCGCTAAAACAGCGGGATCGTAATTAAAGTGAGGGCGGATGATTAATCCTCCGATACGAAATCGCGGGTCGGATCTTGATGCGCAACCGAGCCCTTCCAGTTCTCCTTCGACTCTCATGCATGTGTATAGTCATTTTCCCCCCCTTTCTCTCTCTCTCTCTCTCTCTTTCTCTCCCTCTTTCTCTATATACCCCTCCGAGCCGTCGTATTCGAAATGCAACCCCCGGCGTTGGTTGCAACTGGGTCGTCGGCAATTACGCTAGTTATTCACTCGACTATGCGGAGATACGGAAGGTGGAGGGACTATTGCGGCGGGCTCGGAATTTAAGATTCGTCGTGCATGTGCAAGTCGCGAGGGAGGTTGTGTGCCGCCATTCTCCAGCTTCCGTAATATCATCCCTTTGCTCACTGCCGTCACATTCTGAGACTTCTACATATTTAGTTTAATTACATAGCAAAAATAAAGAAACGCGCGGTATAATTTTATACAGCTACAGCGTGATAACTTGTTTTTTTTTGTTTTTTTTTTTTTTTTGGTTTTTTTTTTTGTTATTTGTATCATAATTGGACGATATTGAATGATGAAAAATCAAATACACATCGAATGTGTCCGATAACCGAAATATCCATCGCTTTTCGTGTTCGTTCACGCGTTTCACTAGCGATGTTGACCACATACAGAGAGTCGGACGACGCAGACCTGTTGACAAGCAACCAGAAGCAACATCTGTGACATCAGATTTCGTGTAATAATCTGTCGTTCTGTATCACAGCGTGACCTCGTCAACTTGATACACGTCTGAACATATAAAATACATGTATTTCGAAACTTCGAAACTAAAGATATGACGAAGATAATGTGACAGCAATCCCCAAATGCGCGAGCGACAAAAGTCGCGAATGAAAATATAACCGCGCGTAAGAAGAAATTAACCAGCAATCATAAATTTATACAAATTTTTTATTATATAATATTTTCTAAATACACCGTTGTCTAAATTAAACGTATGTTTAATTATTTTTATTTTAAAGTAAAAAAACACATTTTCTCCGACGTATTATATTAATAATCATTACAACAAGTTAATTAATTACTAGATAATGTTTTACACAGTTAACATCTTTGTGTCTATTACAATCTCTTTTGATCTATGTTTCAACGTTATATTATCTCGCTATATACAGTGCGCATATTTGCGCATGATACATTTCAATTTACAACGCGCTCCGAACTTGTTACATGAATGGTCGACAGACAAAGTTTCGCCACATATTCATGTACTAGAAGGTTAGTTTCGTCATAAAGAGGATATACTGCGAGTTGTCAAATTATCATTCTTGCATATGCATAAACGCAACGGCTATGTAACACGTATAAAAGCGTGTTATATTTTCCGAACAAGAGACGTAACTTACCTCGATAGTTTCCAGCACACACACCGTACCTACTTCTGTACACTTCGAAAATTCCTCACAACACAAGATTCGTTTTACAACGAATTTATTTAGTTTTTACCTTTCACATTAAAAAAAAAAAAAACACTTTTCTTTCAGAAAAAAATTATAGAAAGAAAAGAGAATATTGTGGAATATTACCTTTAAGGCGCAGATTTTCTCACTTCAAAATTTTATAAAGTGTATCGGATATTTCAGGAGTACCGTCATATTTCTTTTAAATTCACCGATGCAAGAAACGCATCATAAAGAATTCACTCGAGCTACTTTTCTCACGGTGTTGTATGTATTGCGGTGTATATATATGTATATACACCGCAATCGATAAAATAATCATTTTTAAATGTTTTATTGCTGCGCACGGTACGTAACAGCATAGAGCCACGCAGCCGTAGGTGTATTGTCCAATACATTTCGAATGAGTCAGCGCTTCTCATGAAAAAAAAACTGCCCGGCTCACGGGACGATAATATTTTTAACACATTCGGTCATAAAAATTCCATCTAGCGTACGACACTCGACACGAATTTTCCCGATCCCGCCGAGCGCCATTCGCGCGCCGACCCGTCACCGGCAAAGCCACCGTCGACACCGTATAATATTCTCTCGGACCAACGCGTTTCGGTTTACGACGTGGCTCGCGAAGTCGTTACACATACGTTACAACGCCGGTAACTGGTTCGGAACTGGTTCAAGTCAAGGTAACACGGCAACGAAGTCCCACCCACGGGACCGCCGCCGCCGCCACCGACGACGACGACGACACATGGACAGACACGCTGCAAAACGGCATTGTTGTCCCCTTCGGAAAAGCGACTTGCGCGTAAATCGGAACCGGATTGACCGAGTTTCCGTGTTACCAGACGCCAATCGCGGAAAAGCATTCGCGTCGGAAGATGGAAACGAATCAGTCGCCGGCGGAAAAGTTTCGGCTGTTTCCGAAGCAAGTTGAACTTTGATAATATCCCCGGAACAAACTTGCGACACGCCTACCTGCCCTTTACGCGAACCTCCTCCAATTCATTCCCGTGCTCGTTCGACCGTTCGCACTTTCTGTATTGAAGTCAAGTCGCGAGTAAACGAGAAAGTTATACGACGATCGCGCTTTCGTCGGACAAGATAAAATATCGACAGAGAGGAGCGATCAGTGAGCGATAGATTTTCGAAGGAGAACATGATGTTAGTGCGCGGTTAACCACCCGTTTTTCGAACACGCGAACGAGAGTCTTACAAAGTATTTGATTTATTATCAGATTATTGGGAATTTAGTTCTTTTTTATATACTTTACTTGCATAAATATATTTTCGAAACTGTTTTAAGTAGATGCCATGAATTTTTTTTTAATAAATATTTTCTGTATTTTTTACGTCACAATATATAATATCGAAATCTCGGAATGTTTTTGCTACTGACCTCGGACATTTCATAAATAAATACTTTATGTTCGTAAAACTGTGATATTACGTTCGGTAATGACCGCGTGGGAGATATATTGCAGTACGCTTTGTTATAAATATACGATCGTTAACGCAGGCGATATCGCGTCTATGCCGTTAGATAACCGTTCGTCAGCCGTTTTAGCATGCTGTTTCAGTTTACAATGCTGAGATTGCTGAGAGCAGTGCAATTTCCTCTCGTCTCTTTATTTATGCATGCGCGCTTGCAATATGCACGAATGCGGATGTTACGCGTCGCAGCCATTACCGATATTCGGTCGGTTCTAATCTGAACTAATCACACACACAAGTACAGTAACGTAATCTCCAATATCCTCTGTCTATGTTGAATGTAGATGTTAGATGTCAAAGGGAGAAAGCCGGGGAACCGGGGGTTTAGTCCAGACACGTGCTCAGGTGACTTCTTGCAATAATTAAACGCGCGATATACATATACTCAATATCGTGTCGCTGACGCGAAGCAAAGTGAGTTTACTCGACAAGCTGAACTTTATATATCTTGTTGATAATATTTCAACATTAAATGTCGCGATAATTACATTTATTTGAAAAAAGAAACAAAAAAATTGTACCTAATTGAAAGCAAGTTCTTGTTGAAATTGTTTTCCATTATACACGTAGTGTAATTTGAATTTATAATTGCGAAATACGCAAAAAAGCTTTTGACTTGTTAAGCTCTGATCTGTCAGATTATGTCCAAAGATTTTGTGCACACATACATATATTATGTATCAAACACGAGCGTGTTTAAAACTGAGGTGTTACTATTCATTTGTTTCGATTAAATATATGATGAAACGTTTATAATTTTTATGATAAAAATTATAATTTTAAATCCAGAAAAAACTTATAATATTAAAACTTATAAGCTTAAAAAAATTATAACATATTAATTTTCTACTTATATACGAAGTTTTAATAATTATATAAATTATTTATAAATACATATTAAAGTAGTTATTTTATAAATATCGTAAATTATAAAGCTTCACCTAATCAAGGATAAGCATTTTCACTCAACTTATATAAAATAATTTCAAATGAAATTTTCTTCATCTATTTATGGTTAAATCTATTTATGTGGTTAAAAGTACCTGACGAGTCATTTACAGACTGATGAGAGATCGATTAAACTACATAATGCTAATTATATAATTGCAATTACATTTTATTGGACATAATAATTTAATCAATTAAGACAAAATGTTAAAAATGTACATTTTTTTTATGTATAAATGTATTCAGCGAGTTTATTTGCCAAGCGTATCACTTACATAAAAGCTCTGTTAATTAATTTTGTAATTACACATATATATATATTAAAGTTTCTTTTTTATATAGTTCTTATAATGTAGAGTCATGTAAATATTCTTAAAAAATATTTTAATTATTCTTTGTTGAGTATATGAGTATGTACCACAAATTTCGTAATTTAATTTAATACTTTCTTATCAAATAATCTTTAATTCTGAAGTTCTTAAAGTAATTAAGACGCTTTAATGTACGTTCTTGATTCTTCTGCTTTAAAAATCTGTTTTTTACTCCATTTACGTAATCAAGAATTTATCATAATTTTGTTCACAAATGTGCAACCTGATAGATTTTCAATCAGTCTGTAACTGACTTGTCAGATATTTTTAATGATAAATATAATAAATAAAACAAGAACATTTTTTTATTTTTAAAATTTGTTTTACATAATGTGATTGAAAATACAACTCCTTGCTTGCTTAATTTATAAATTATTTAAAAATTTATTATTTAAAAATAAATATGTATTATCGCTGTTTCAATGAAATTGTTCAAGTGTGTATAAATATTTGAAGTGATCTATTATAAAAATGTAAAATTTGAATTTCCATACATTGCTCTTTTTCTAAAAAAAAGACGAACATGTTCTCAAATCTTTACAGACGGCGCAATCGTCCGGAACGAAACGACGAAGGAGAACGACGTTGACCCTTCTCGGCCTAAATTCGTCAAGGATGTTCTAGCACAAACCGGCGGAAACGCATTGCTGCCCTGTCGATTCAACGGTCCCGGAATAGTAAGTACACCCCTATACCCCCGCGCAAATATGTACGTTTAATATATGGATACACACGCTCGTCGAAGAGCCGCCCGCACGTGTGTGTGTGAGAGTCGCATGATGCAGTGCGCCGGATATGCATTACATGCAACCGCGCATACACACGAAGGAAATTTAGTTTGTGTTGTGCAACGGTATCGTATGCACGCAGAACTATACGCGATATATATATTTATTCCTATCGTAATGCGAGTGGCCACGTTGCATTTCGTGATACGTATAAATGCGAACTCTCGCAAATTCAGATATCGCTATCCACACAGAATCTCTATAAATATTTCAATTTTCTATTATAAAAAAAAAAAAAAACGTGTTTTACACACACAATATATATATATTAAACATTCTTGTATCATTCTGATGTATTTATGTAAAAGTTTTTTTGTGTAAGATCGTATCTTCATTTGTAAAATCGTATCTTCCAGCTTTTGAATTAGGTCTATAATTGCACGGAATAATAATTTGAATACAAGAGAAAATAAATTGATATTTATATATAATTATGAAAATTCACAATCAATTCAAATAATTATGACTTCACGGATATTGAATAAATGTCAGATAGAAAAAACGTGTGATACTTATAATCTTGAGAAATACATAGTCTGGGTGAGGGAAATTTTCGTTTTGTATCAAGTGGAACATACATATTTTTACGAGCAAATTTTGTCTCTCAGCATTATCTGAGTGTATATATACATGAACGGACTCTGAAAAATAAGCAAACCTGGAGTTTTCAGTTCACGGTTGACGGTTCTTGCAACATTAATATCGCAAAATTGCATCCCAGTCGTAGAGAGAGAGAGAGGATTATCCATTCTTGCGCTCCGTCCCTCATTCAACCTTTACGATGACCTGAGGAGAATCAGGCCGATTACGCACGGCGAAGTGCAATAATGGCGAAACGTTGAGGACGGATTGCAAGGATTACAAAGGGTTTCCACAAGATCAGTATCTATTATCGATATCCTTCAGTACAGCATCGGCGGCATTATTAACCGTCTAGCGAAATTATATGAAATATATGAACGAGATAATTAAGTAGTATAACTCAGTCTTTGAAAAATAATTTCGAACAATATAGTAAAAGCGATGAAATATATATGCAAATTAAAAGACGAACGATAATCTAGAAGCATTAAGAATGTGTGAACGATATTATTCAAACAACGCAATAATATAATATTCGAAAAAGATCAGTTTTCGTTAATAACACGTGTGTAGTGAGATTTTAACGTGCTAATTCAATTGACACACGGCGACCCAATTAATTCCGATCTCTTTTCTTGCCGCCGTTCGCGCCTGCGGACAATTAGAGAGAATTTAATGATAACCATTATCGCGTCAACAGAAATGTCGCTGTGTAATTGTCAGTGCGACCACTGCCGGACCAATCACAATTAGATCTGCGCCTGCACGGTAAACTCAACAGCTACGGTTCGTTCGGCGCGGTTAGCCGTTTGTCAGAGACCGTCAAACTGTGCCGCGGTCGAGAAAAAAAAAAATTTTCAAATTAATTCTCTCTGCTTCTCTGACGATGTGCATTGTCGCGGGCAAACGTTATTCAAGCGAAATCACGCGGAGCAATTAATGTGAATTGGAATTTGCTCAAAAGTTTAAAAATCGGACCGATCGTTTATCCGAGACGAGAGCAAATGATCGAAGGGAGCACGCGTGCAATCTGTAACGCCGCCGTTCATTTGCCGGACAAGGATGGATTGCCGCGGTAATCAATTTTGCTTGAAAAAGTTCGATATCACGCGCATCTCGCAACAAAATAATGAGACTGAAACTCGCCGACGATCGCGCGCGATACAAAGTAATAACTCTCGATTAAAACGTGTTAAATCGTCAATAAAATAAAGCTTGCGATTAAATCGAAATGATTTGATTGAATTGTTGACGTTATGTGCCCATTAATCTCGTAAAATAATTTCTATTCGTATTTATACGTCCCGTTTTACTGTGCGCGATATATGTATATGTATGTACGCGCAAGAAGGGGTATATTATGGAGCACCATTTTTAACCTCGTGCCAGCTTCCAATATCGGTAAATGCATTTAACGATACATTAATCTATAGAAAATTTAATAACCGGCAACGTAGTGCAGCGAAACTAACGATGGAGATGTATATGCGAAATAATCTTGTAAAAATTTTATTTTTTAAAAAGAAAGCTACAAAAGAAAAAATCTATATATAAAAATATTGTGTAAATATCGGGTAAAAATAACGAATATTTAAGATAATTAATACTTAAAAAATAAACAATATAAAAATATTTAAAATATTTAAAATACTTAATCGAGTACTTTATACACCAACTTGAAAAAAGTAATACACAAAAAGTAATACATTACACGTGAAAAGAATATGTTATAGGTATATATGTTGTAAAGTAAAATTAATTTTCACATTAGATTAGTATTTACGTCGGTCTTGTGTTCAGTGTGCCCAGTTTTGACTCTCTTACAGCACGCTACAGCAAGTGGAGGGGATACGCACACAGGCAAGCAGCCGTGTACGTGTGCGCTCGACGCTTCGGCCGTCTTCGGGCGGTAGAAGAGAACAGAGATATGTCTA
>NW_018020787.1:239904-290493 GCF_002006095.1 Pseudomyrmex gracilis | reverse complement strand
ATTTATTTTATTTTTATTAAATATCCTTGTGTCTATAAAATGTTACCATTAATGATTAAACTTTTGCAAGTATAACTTCAAATATAACACAAATGACACACAACTTAATATATAAAAACCAAAACAAATACCTTTTACAAATTATTTTAATTATAAACTTAAAGCAAATTATAGATAGAAAAGCTATACATTTTATCACCTGCAAAATATATAACACAAAGAAAATTACGTATTTGTGTTACTACCGGGAATGTTTTCTTGGCTGTCGATACACTTTAAACATGCATTTAAAAAATATGTGCACGTAACGATTCAGCCTTTAATTATTTCAATTCGATAAAATCTTACGTATATAACATATACATTGCAACGTTAGTAACCATTCTCACAATCAGTCTCTTTTTTTAACTCTATTAGTCACTCAGTCTCCGTAAACATTTTGTGCTAAAATAAATTGGTAAATGTTTAGCCAATTGAAGTCGTACATTAAGAAAGTGACCATTTAAACTCGTGCTCATAGCACAGAATAGAAACGCTGTGGACGAGCGACATGTCGCTCGTGGACTGGCTGCGTAGTTCCAATGTGTACCACCCGTGGACATGGGCTAGTTTACGGGGCGGAAAAGTGATTACACATTCTCTTATGGACCTGGCCGCTCTCAGGCTTCTCTCTGGTGTAACTCAATCAAGCTTCGGATTGGCAAACAAATGCGGTCTCACATGTTCAATCATGCACATGCGTGCATTTATTTTGAAAAATGATATTTTTTGATAATACACTTAATTTTTATAATTCATTTTGTCACTACAATTAATTTGTGATACTTTTTTAAAAATATGTCATTTTAGAGTGTCATTTTTAATGATTAAATATTTCATAGATTTTATTATTTTACAAGTAAAAAAAAATATTTTTCACTATACTCTAAATATCGCGGCGCTCGTACAAATTCCTTCTTATTGGTAATGTTGCTTTAAAATTTTTTACGAAGATTTACAATTCCAACAACGTAAAGTAGATAAAACGTTCACTTAAATACACGGACATGTACAGTACGAAGCACCATATCGTGCGCTGTGAAGGGACAAGTAGTTCTCCTTCGGCCGCCTTCTACTACTACGCACCAGCGAGATTTAATCCATATATCGGCATGGTTACTGATGATACATGTCATTGACAATGCTGATACCAAGGACAATTTTTCATTTCGAAACCTTATCGTCGTATATCTCAAAAAAAATTTTGTTCAGAAACAAACAACAAAAACGCAAGATTCTTCCATCCACCCAACATGTTACTTATGATTTCGCAAATTCCGACATGGATGTTTTGACTTCTCTCATATGCTAAATAAGAAATTTAAAAATGAAGACTTGCACAAAATCTTGTAGAAAAAATCCATATATGACGCAAAAAGAATTGGCTCAAAGATTGAATGTGACGCAACAGGCCATTTCACATCGCTTAAACAAACTATGAGAAAACTTCAAAAATTAAAAAAAAACGCATGGACTTGCCTAGTCAAATTCGTCGCAACACTTGCATTTCACTGCTTTCAAGGGTATATTCTAACACACGCTACTGTCACTTACTTACGATAAGTGTAAAAAAGTAAAATATATTTAAGTAAGAGAGTAAAATATCATGACAATAGATAAATGTCATAGTGAACCAATTATTAAAATAGTAAGAATAAAAAATAAAACACTATAATAAATGTGTATAATTAGCATTAAATTTTTTTTAAATATCACGAATAAAAACTAGTTAGGCAATATTATAATAAATATTATACTATAGTTATATATATAATTATATATATTTTTTAAACTGTATATATTTTAAAATATATATATTTTAAACTATATATATATTTATATATAAACACTATAAAAAATTGTACAATTAGCGTATATATATTTATATATAAACATAACTATTATAATATTGCCTTACTAGTTTTTTTATATTAAAAAAAAAATTTAACGCTACTTCTACACGTTTATTATAGTGTTTTATTTTTTATTCTTACTATTTTAATAATTGATTCACTATGACATTTTATCTATTGTCATGGTTTTTTACTCTCTTACTTAAATATATTTTACTTTTTTACACTTACCGTAAGTAAGTTTCTCATATCACGTAAAAGCTAATAATTAAATAAATAAATATTTGATATAAATTACTGAATAGAAATCACTTTCAATACAGAGTTAATCTTTTCAATGTGATAATATTATAAAATAATATATGACTGTCGGTATCATTGGTAACCGTGCCGATATATGAATTAAATCTCGGGCCACTGGCACGTGGTAGTAAGAGGCGACCGGAGGAGAACTACTTCTCCCCCCTCACGGCGCACGATATGGTGCTCCGTAATGTAATACCATGAATTTTTAATTTTGTTTTTCAGTTAATTCAAATTATAATATAGAATGATACTATTCAAAATTGTGATGTAATTTGAAATTTTCATCAGTCAACTGTTAAAATGGTTTTTGCATATTATCATTCTTACAGTTGTTCAAAAGAACTAGAAGAAAGTTTGATAGTTCATATACGACGCAACATCGTCGAAATTCGTGATTGTATAAGACAACGAAGAACAACATGAACAAGTCAACTCTAAATCTTTCGGTATTACACAAATTGACAATTTGGGAGTTTTTTCCGTTATATAACTCTAAAAAATTAAAAAAAAGATAAATATACTTTTGCACGTAAAATAAAACCATCAGATCAGTATATATAAAAACATGCAGAATATTTATTTTTTAAAATAAATTATCTGATTGCATGTAATTAGTGTTTTCAATTATAAAAAAGATAGTTACCTGAAAGAATTGCAAGAACTTCGTTATCGTTACCGTCTTCAAATAGTTTAGCTCGGTATCTATTCTGTCAAATTTGTATTGTTGACTCAAAATCTCGTTCCAGTACATTTCGGACATCTTGTACAACGTTTCTGGTCTTTTATGTTTTTTAATCACTTGTGTTTTTAGTTCTTTAAATTCCGAAATAGTTATCTTTTTCATCTTATTCTGAAATGTATAAATACGACATTGTAAATCATAAAAAATTGTAAAAAAAAAATGATTTTTCTTACACGCAGCACAAATTGTGCATCTGTGCATATACTATATACGTAAAACGTGAAAGACATTTATTGTGTTGATACTGCACATGTCGTTACTTACTATTGTATACATCATGAATTTATTAATATCTTTGTTCATACAAATTGGGCGAAATTCGTTAGTCGGGCCTTGAAATGCAATTGTCAAGCCTTGCATTACGTTTCCTCTGTGTCGGCCACAAACTATACCAATATCTGTAGCCTGTTTAGCTGTTTTCAGAAGTGCTTCTAGCACAAGGTCCAAAAGTACATCCGACTCTGTCGATCGGTGATCAATCTGATAAAATACTAGCATGCACGAGTACATGGGATTGGGACACTTTCTATACAACATGCACTGGTACCCTGTAACAAAACGTATCGCAATAACATAATAAATTATATCAAGCGAACAATATATAACACAGGCATAACTGCAGTAATATTCTAGTTTCTTTTTTTAAGAAAATTTGTAGCGCATATGTAAAACTATTTAACAAACGTATTCGCGTCTCTCTTTAAATTTGTTACAACAATTAATTCCTGTATAAAAACATATCAAACATATATAAAAAAAAAAAAAAAAAAGTAAAGTAGAAATATATAATACAGTGCATTTCTGCTTTACTTAATTATTTTTTTTTTGTATTTGTACTGTTTTTTCTGATCACACTAGAAGTTCTCTAAGCTCGTGGGCGCGATTTTGTCAATTAAAAACTCGTGTGTATATTTTCAAGTTACTTACATTTTTTTAGCTTAACTTCGCGATATAATAATCCAAGCTTCTCATCCGGTATCGGATTGATTTTCGTAAACTTTGACCTGTTCTTGATGATGTTTTCGACCATGGAAGACATTTTCAAGGCTTCGCTTGCGGTTATATTACCGTGAAATAGACATTCCACGTGAAGAGACTCGGTAAATCCCAGTAAGAAATTTTCGCGAAATTCTTTCCACAGCGGTTCTGCGAGAAGATTATTGTGGATAAGTATTATTCTCTTTCTCTCTCATACACATACACACATACGCGCGCGCGCGCGCGCGCACACAGAGAAGTAAAACATTTGTTTGGAATAGATTGTAATGAAATCTTCAAATATATTTTGATAATTATTTTATATTACATCTAATCTTTTGATCATCTTAAATCAAACGATTACAAAACGACACAACATATACTTAAGAAATTTGCGGGAAAATTTAACGACAAAAAATATAATAGACTTATAAATAAACTTACTTATTTCGCTTTTCCATATTTGATGCGGCGTCCACACGCGTTCGGTTAATAAATACGGAAGGTAGTGGAATACTTGTTCATACGGCTGAAGATTGTCGAAATCGCGTATGTTCACTTTGCATTGTCCTGATTTCTGCAGAAAACAACGGATTCTCTCAATAAGTAATAAGTAATCCTTTGTATTGTAAATCTCAAATATTAATATTCAATCAAGTCTCGTATCTCAAAGTTTGTACGTACGTGTTGCGCTAACGATTCGAGAAATAATGTGAAATTTACTTCTCCCGGCGTCATCATGATATATGTGACAATCTTCTTCAGCAATATATGTATCGTGTCATCGAAACCGTTTATTTGGAGCTAAAACAAGCGCAATTGGCCAATTTCAGGAATTTTATCTAATTTAAATAGTTTTTTTTTTTTTTTTTTATACGATATAACGTTATATAATATTGCGTTTTTTTTCTACAAATAGACTTCCACGTGATTATGTCAGAAAAATTATTATCTTCTCTTTTGCTCACCATGATGCCTCGAACGGTTGTAGAAAGTTTCCATCTCAAATCAACTAAACCGGCAGGATATTTGTATCTTTGGAGACAGGTGTTTAAAATATTGACGTACCACGAAGTCAATTTAGCGTTGTCATAGTTCTCGTTCGTTATCGGACTACGAGATATAAAGAGAAAAAAAAGTCTTGCGTTTAGCACGTGATTTCGCAACAACGCTCGTCTGTGTGTTAAAAGAATCGCGTGTGCTTGAAAAAATTTGTTTCTTACCAGACAAAATGGAAATATGCAGTGACTCTTGGTACGCGACAGATAGTATCTCTTTTGTACCAGGTTTTTACGAATGGCGTGACCCCTATGATCTCGGGAACGTCGGTTTTCTTGTAAAAATATAGTTCTGATAGTAACAATTCCAACAGGAAGAATAATTTATAGATTATCTTATATATATATATACAAACTTACTTTGTGCATTAAGTGTGATTCTGTTAGGAAGAAAACATCACGGTTGTATGGTTTTAGATTAACTTTCAATGGTATAAATTCATTAGGGAGTGGTGCATTCAGTTCCTGCACTTGTGGATGTCCGTTTAGCCACGTGGAATATTCTTCCGGAAGTACTAATTTAATTCTGCACGGAATACGACCGTACTTATTACTTAATACCGCGTTTTTGTGTAAAGTTGACGGATGACTCAGATAAATTCTCAACTTTAAGCTCGGCTGAAGAATATTTTGAAGTGTGTGCTTGATGCCGTGTTGCAACCAGTGTTGCGAAATGATACCGCAGCGCAGAACTTGGTCCATGTCCACGTGGTGTATGTGACGGACGTGATTACACACAGTCTCAAGAGAAGGTTCTATTTTTTGATAACGGAATTTGAGTTCCATTATTTCTTTGTACTCCTGCAAGAAAGTACGTAAAATATTTCTCTCACTTCCCATCTCTCTTTGTTGTTAACCCTCGTTTAACGCGGATATGTATTCCGTTCCACAAAACTGCCGCGTTACATTAAAATCGCGTTATACGAGGGTTACTTGTTATCAAACAATTATACGTGAGATTATAGTTTATCAATTACATTATATATCCGTCTTAGTTCGGAATCGCTAAGTTTGTTCAACACTTGGACATACTGTATGAACAGCATCATAACGTTATCAAAATAGTTCTTGTAACCGCTCTCCGTTAACTCGAGAGCAACAATGAAGAAACTGAAGCCTCTTGGACAAACCAGTTCTCCGGCTTCCACGGACTTGGCCCAAGACTTGTGGCGCAAATTTGTCACAAACGATCCCCTGGCCTCATATTCGAACAAATAGGAGAGAAATCGTGTCAACTGTATTAAAAAAAAAAACAAACAAACAAAACAAAATGCGTATTAATATTGGACAAAAATGCAACAGCATTTGTATAAATCACGTACATAATAAAAATCAATATTTGAAAATAATACTGCGTGCAACAACGAGAGTTAAAAAAATAATTATTATATTTGTTAAAAAGTATAACGTGTGTTTGTGTAATTTTTTTTTTTGATTAACTGAAATTAACGCAAACGTCTTACCGGATTATTTCTGATACTTGTCAATTCACCGCACAAAGGGAACACTATACGGATGACATAATTAAGCTTAGAAGGTGCGTTCTCGGGTACGGAACACCATATTTTGTACACAGATGTAAATTTGGGCATGATCCAAGTTAGACGAGGATCTTGTATGTTTCTTATTTGTGAGAAGAGCACTTTCACGTGTTCTTCAAGTTGGTCCAAGTTTTCTTTAAGTGTGAAATTTATGTGTTAGATTTTTCACTTTTACTATTCGAAACATCACAGAGACTCGATACATATATAAAATATCACGTGATTAATATATTAGATAATATAATATTGTACAATTAATTATTAATATACTCAAATTCACAAGAATACATATATATATGTATGAGAATACATATATATGAGAATATGTCAAAAAATTTGTTACAGTATAAAACATTAATTTTTTTACGCGTCTAAGTGTGACGATAAATATTCAATTTCTCGCAAGATGATGACCAAAAGTCGTTATTTGTGTAAATTTATTAACAAAGTACGTTAAAACTTATCACGATTTGTCAAGAACGTTAAGTTGTAATTTTACTTCATCGTACCTCTTCCATAAACGCACAGTGTCATTATATGAGAGCTGTAATATTCTGTAAAAAAATTTCTCACAGTTACTAAGAAGTCATCATAATCAAGATTCCACAAATATTTAAATCCGCCGCAGACGTTCTTCGTAAACTCGTGATTCTCATCTATTGTGCATTTAATTGTTGTCGTTATCTCCTGATTCCAATACTTGTCTACGGGTACGGTATTCCTCTCGTCATATTCATACGCAATCTGTTCGATATCTTCTTCAAACAAATAGTACATCATCGGATGTTTCGCAGGCAATTCACAAAAAGCGGGAAATTGGAACAGTCCGCTAAAGTGTCTCAAAGCTTTTACAAAAAATTCCGAATTTATTGCGAAGTAATAAGTGGTATTGTTTTCCGTAGTTTGGGCGTTGACGAATCCATTGCGATGGTCTATTTCGTTGAAAAACTTATACGACATGGATTTCTTGTCACATTGCGAGTAAAGCATGTGTTGAACAATGTGCGCGGTTCCTTGCAGATGTATCGGATCGTTCATGTAACCTGCGCAATAATACGTTTATGTCAAACTGTGCGCAAATAATCATTTATTTGAGTCAGTTAAATGTGATATTAACTAAATAACAGATACACGTGTGTGCGTGCGTGTATAAACTGTCAAAAAGTCAAATTATATGTAACGTACGTATTTAATATAAAATCCACATTTTATGTCAAGATAAAATTATGAAATTTCTATTTCGTATATAGTTTTACATGTGTCTACGAACAAAACATCCATCATTTTTTTTTCTATTTTTGAAAAGTAACGACGTTCCAGTTTCTATAGAATTATTTTTGCGTGGGATTACGTGTGTGTACGTACGGGAGAACGATATAAACTTACCCACACCAACGTCCAGCGCAGCGGCGCTTACTGAGGCCTTTGGATCGCTTATTAAAAGCACTTGGATGTCGTTGATCAGCTTTATTCTTCTGTATGACCGGGTGTCGTTCTCCGGTTTTATAATGTTGTCGCACTTCGTCTTCAAACATTCTAGAATATTAATTGCTGAAGCGCCTTCGTCATGCGACAAATATTCGTCATCCACGAAACCCGAACATTTGTTCCAGGGTTTTAAAGTATCCAACAACTCAAGAATCGTTTTGCACGACATGATTAAGATACTAAACAAAAAAAACAAGATGAAGATATACTGAAATCAGAATTTTGTTGCTCCTGAAACATGTTTATTTCTCGATTATATAATTTTACAATTTGCAAGTGTCGGAGATTGGCGATTTATCACGAACGATCTAGAGGCGCTAAAATGTGCGAATTGTAAATTTATAAAAATCGCAAACAGATTCGATCCCGATTCTTTTCTGCAAAGATAAAACAAGTGCTTAACGACAAATAATTGAAATGAGCAATATCTTACTCGTAAATAATTAAAACAATCGCGCAGAATCGCAACAGATTTTGAACGGATTTACCACGTTTCATATTCGAGGCGTTATTAGATACCGATAAGGTTTTTCTAGACGACGTTCGGAAGCGAACACGAAATCTGCTACAAATTTGCCACAAAGCTTCGACAAAATTCTTTCGTTTCAACGTGAATTGCAATAATTTTAAACGTATATGTTGTCTCGCCATCGTCCAAGACTCAACACGCTGTGAGTTTAGTAGAATAACAAAGCTACATCTTTTCAGATTTGAATGTCACCTCTTCGGATTTGAATATGATCGTTTTGTGTGACTTGTATCACACAATAATGCGATCACGAGAGACGAGTATTTACACGGACAGAGAGAAAGAGAGAGAGACAAAGAGAAACACAAAATACTCTCTCCCTTTCACTTTCTCGCACATTCTCTCTCTCTTTGATTTTTTATCTTTTTATCGTAATCAAATATAACAGAACTCAATTACGCGTACAAAGCGTGTCAAGGGTCGACCGCATCTCGGGAGTCACGTTGGTTTCGTATACAAAAACCAGAAAAAACATCTGTCTCTTGGCGGTAACATTTATGTCTTAAAGTTATAAAAATTTGACTCGTGTGTACAGCTTCTGGTCGCGCGTTCATTACTTGTACGCACACGATCGAAAAATTGTGAGAATTTACCAGAAAATTGTATCTTCGAGTTGCGACGAACGCGATGTTGGCCTGGAAAAGCAAAGCGAAGCTGAGGAAGAAACACCTTGAACTCCAGAGGAACACCGAAACGAACTAAAAATGGTTTCCCAAACAATTGTCTCTGTTGCAGATACACGTGTCGTTTCTGAGAAGAAAAAGAAAACCCAATAATTCCATCTCTGTTATATCCTTTCTGTTTCTTTCTGTAGCGCATCCTGAGCGCGCAACTGTGAGGTCCCGACCACGTGTCATTTCCCTCTCAGAAGAAGCACGTGGGGATAGGAAGCCAATAATATAATCGATATATCATCGATATTTCCCGACGAGTAAAATTTACGTGCATGTTACTTCGATTCGCCCTCTCGCACTTTCGTGAAAAATCATTATTTACAATTCTTCTTTAAATTTAGCGTGTTATCCACGCGTGGGAGGAAAACCGCAAAAATAAAAATATAAACGCAAATCGACGCAAGATCAAGAACGCAGTAAAATGATCGATTTTACGAATCGAGTGAAAAATCGGTTTTTCGGCGACATCTATGTAAAGCGACAGATGGATTGAAAACTACGTTTAGCGGGAAAAAACATTTCATCATCAAGACGTCAGAAAATTATGACAAATGAAAAGAAATTTAAAAGAGAAACTTGTGTGGGAACAAACACGTTTGGCAACGCAACTGCTCAAAAACCATCGATGGACAAATATACAATTTGCTAAAACCAATTAATAATAATGATAATAATTATTATTAAGTCTCTTATACAATATTTATAATTCATAGGTCAATTAACGTAGTTCTGTCCCCTTGAACTCGAAGGGAACCTTTTTTTTTTTTTATATTTATGTTACATTCACTTTGCGTTTCTTATCTCTCAAACGTCGACGACGTTTTTTTCCTCGCGAGCGAGCGAGCGAGCGCGCACGCGCGCGCGTGCGTTCACTCCGATTAATTAATTAATTAATTAATCGAAGTATACATTTGGCATACAAAAATTACAAGGACAATTTTATAATGACAATGGTAGCAGCGCGGTAGCTTCGTTAATTTTTTTTCTGTGTGTGTGTGTAGTGTTAATAATAATAATAATAATAATAGATAACGGTAGTTCTCTATTAGTGATAGTATAGTCTCGTATAATAATCGTAGAGAGAGAAGTTAGTTATTTTAGCAACTATATAGCGGTAGTGATAACAATGTTACTTGGTAATATAATTCTTACAATTCATATAACTAGGAATTTTTATCCTGTTTAACCACCGTTCTATACGTATACTTGCATATAAAGCCCGATGTTACAGAGATATATTTCTCTCTTTTTCTTCTATTTTCACTCCCCCACCCTTGCTACTCTTCTTTCCTTTTTCTCGAAGGAAATTATCGTGAGATTTTTGTTTATAATGAGATGCGCAATTTTTTTGCCATTTGTTTTCATCTCTGCTGTTTTCTTCCCCCTCTTTGTGTTATTACTTTTTTTTTCTTTAATTAATATGCGCTTTCTCTTCGTTAGCAATGACGTTAACCGCTAGTAGAATTCGTAAATATATAAAGTCGATATGCGCTGCACACCGACGCGCGGCGTCCTTCTCTTTTTTGTTTTTTTTGTTTTGTTTTGTCCTTCGCGCGATAACACGCACATAATTACGCACAGATTTGATATCCATAACTCTCTCTCTCTCTCTCTCTCTCTCTTACGTGAATTCTCTATTGTTAACATCACAGCTGGAAAGTGCCCCGTGTAACTCACTCTTGCTACACATTATCTATACACCCACTGCGAAAAAAACATGAAGTAGTATATAAAGTCATTTGTGTGTCTTTTCTTGTTTCTTTTTTTCAAATGAAAGAACGTTACAAATTATTGTTTTTCTCGTAGCAATTGCTGCACAGTGCACTTGTACATTCTTTCGGATACTAGTCCGAAGCAGTTAGTATCCAGTTTTTTTTCTTTATCACAAATATCGTATATTTTAAAAAATCATTCAACACGTCTCTCAATATTGATTACACACATAGGAATTGGTCATATATATATATATATACATATATATATATATATATTTATGTACGTGTATATATTTTACGCTTAGTAAGTTTTATCGTTAAAAAATTCTTCTTTCCTTTAGTTAATTGTTTATCGAAGTAAAACCGCGTTTTTCTTTTTTTTCTGTTTTGTTTTAATTCGTATAAAAATTATTTGTTCTCTCAAGCGGTAATAAAATCAACTACAAAAAAAATACGCCAAATTATATCAGTTATATAAAATGCAGAACACCTGCAATTATATCGATAGTAAAATCTTCGTCTTTTTTCTTCTTGTATATCTATTTGTAAAGTTCTTATAAAAAAATCTATATAGCGTTGTAACTTTGTTTTTTTTTTTTTTTTTTGTATATCAATAATCCTTGTAAGAAGGATAATAAATCTATTATATAACTATGCACACGCGAAAAAATGTGCTGCTTTCCGTTATTTAATTTAATATTCAGTAACAATGAGTCTCTTCGTGCACTGTGTGTACTTTCTTTCTCTCTCTCTCTCTCTCTCACTTTCTCTCCATACGTGTATGTATGTATGTATGTATATATGTATATAGTGTATTTTTTTCATATATTATATATATATATATATCTAATTTATTTTTTGTTATATATATATGTATATACTACTTCATATTTAGGAAATGTTATCTCCCCGTGTTTGCAGCGTCATTGCAGTCTTTTTTGTCTGCTGGCACGATTATCTGCGAGATGCGTAGGTAACATAAACCTCTATGCAATATACGACGATCATATATGTGGTATGTATTTTCTACAACATAAATACTAAAAAACCATACACACACATTGTGGTGTAAAGTAACGTTATAAAAATTATATATTACTTTTCGTAATCGAACGCGTCTCACGTACTTAAACGTGTTTCTTTTTCCTTCATCGCGAAGTTAGCCCAATGAAAATCTAATCTGCAAACGCACATTGTTTTTCTCGAAATTTGAAATTGAAATTTCGATTGTGCACGTAGGTCCTTTTTCCTCAGAGACTAACGAAGAGTCGCGTCTTTTTTTTTCTTTTTTTTACCACAGTTCGCGAAGCAAGACACTTCACTTCCTTCTCTCAAATTAGCATACAATTTGTTTTTAATACATTTAATGCCCGACGATTTTCAATTGGAAAATTATATTACACGATTTGATTTACATCAGAAATGTATCGATCGCACATGTAGTTTGTGCAAAAAAGTGTGTTGATAAATCTATCTTTAATATACATATATACGGACTATATATATTGTACAAATTATAACAAAAAACATCGTACATATATATACATATACAATTGCTTGCGTTTTCAGCGCGTTTTCTGTTTATAATTAATCACACACATCCTATGTAATATTTCATATAGAAAAAAAGAATCTGTTTTCTCTCTTTTTTTTTGTTTTTTTTTTTTTTTTTTCACACGGAGAATCTTCGTGACACTAAGCTAGCTCGATGCAACAGAGCCGAGACTTGTTTCATTGTTAAATTAATTTTTATTTTGGAAGTATTTTTTTTTGCAACTTTTTAATAACGATTATCTCAATTAACTATTTTTTTTCTTTTAACTTGAGTATACAGTATAATAATTTTTACCACAATAGGTTTAAATTGTTTGAAAATTACAGATTATCAATAAATAATTCATATACATGCGTGTGTACATGTATATACATATATTTTTTTAAATATATATATACATACATGTAAACACATAATGCACACATATATATATATATACACACACATACATACACACATAGAGAAAGATATATATATATATATTCATATGTACACACACAACACACCCGCACGAACACGCATACAAATTTACACGCATATTTATGTACACTCTAATTAGCAGTATATATATATATATATATATATATATAGTAACATTTAACATATGTCGTACAAAAGTTTGGAATAAATCTGTTTTTTTTTTCTCTTTTTCTTTTCTTCCGCCAGCTCGGCCGAATTGAGCGTAAGGAAAGAGCGTAAGTTTCTTTCTCAACGAAAACATTGCGATCTCTTCACGAATAAAGTGAATGTAACGTCATTATACGCGCGTTGTCGTGCCCTCGCCTGGATAAAAAGCGTGCGATCGTTCAATCGGAAAACTACCGGGAGGCTCATTAAGAGGATTGCATGTTGTGATATGTGTATGAAGATGATTGGAAATTTCTACATAATATTGTGTATATACGATGATTATGTCTTTCTAAAAGCGCGCAAGAGAGAGATGGGATACGATTATACGCTTACACGATGTCGCGAAATCACTTCAACTTATAATCGAGAGAACTTTCCTTCTTCTTAGTATTGCTGAAGACAATTATATATTATATAGTCAATATAATACTGTAACAAGAGAATCGACACGTGTGTAAATAATAATAAACGTTGATTTTTCAAAAAAATTATATCAAATCGAATTACGTTTCGACTTCTTCAAACAAGTAAATCCGAGTCGTAAAGAGACTCTTGTCTGAATACAAGAGAAGAAAATCAAAATTTTGAAACGATAGTTTTTTTTTTGTTTTGTTTTTGAAAAAATTGTGTGTAGCACATATCGGAAAGCGGATCACATCCATAAATATTCTTATTTCTCTTTTATATATATATGTATATAGTCCAGCTCTATTCGATACCGATCAGTCGGAAACCTTGCGATACTCGGTTTTATTTTTTTAATTTTTTTTTGTTGTATTATATACGTAATGTGTGATGTATACATCTATATATATATATTTAGATACATAGAAGGCGTCGAAGCTGCTACATTACTAGTTCATGATGTGCAATATACGCGGGTTGCGAATGTGGTTATTTCTTTTTCGGAAGGTGTTTTTGTTTTTTTTGTTTTTTTTTTTTTGGAATGTGTCCATATAGAGATATTATTATTATTATTATTATTATTATTGTTATTGTTATTAACTATAGCACGCGTTAAAAATAATGTTCAGTCACTTTACAAATTTGCTGCAGACTCTTCCGAAGGGGAGAGACGGCCAGGTTCCATAAAAAAAAAAAAAAAAACGCAGACGAACACTTTCGTACACAATCATTCTCATATATAGAAATTAATAACGTACTACATATAGTTTTACATATGTACACACACGCAATTTCCTATTAGATCTTTGTTGCGACGGTAAGAAAAAAATAACAGAAAATCTTTCTCTGCGAGTTAAGAAACAATTACGATATTCGCGTATTTCAGAACGTTTGTGTTACCTCGATATCGCTTCGCGAAAAATAAGCAATTTGTTTTAGAGATAGTGTAAAACATACATCTCTGAATTTATGTAGAGAACACATAAAGTTATATAAATATATATATATATATATATATTTTTTTTTTACTGTATACAAGTATGCATGGCAACGAATGATTGATTTTCGCACGTCTGCAAAAGTAAACACACAAGTACCACCAACTTCGATAGTATTGAGGTAGCATAACGTTGTTGCTTTGGGTTTAACCGCGTACTCGCGTACGTCTCCGATGATTATATCTCTCTATACAAGTAGTATCTAAACCGATTGGTAGTATGAGAAAGAAAACGCGACGTGTCGGGAACGAAATGCACGTAGAATGTTAATTTGAGCGAATGCTATTTCAATCAACACTTGTGTCTCTCCGAAGACAGCCGACATTGCATCTTTTGTCGCACATGATCGCGACGAATCTTTCTCTCTCTCTCTTCCTCTCTTCTCTCGTAATGCAGATATATTTGATAAAAATCTTTGGTAGAAACTATTTGGTACGTTTACGCCCGTTCGGAAGGTCGTGCAGAGCCGTCGTGAAGCCTACTTATGAAACAATTTGCAAAGAGAGTACAGGTCATGGGAAACAAACGTCAACAACAATGATTGCTCAAGTATCAACAACATTAACAACATCAGCATCTATAACTTATCGTTCATTATTGTGATCGTCTTTTTTTATCTCTTATCTCTTGTTCGTTAATATAATTACCATCAATGTTTGTTTCAGTCTTTCACCGCACCTTCAGCTTTTTTTTATATATATATAATGATGTTTGTATATAATTGGTAATTACTCCCTATCACGCGGTCATTGTCTTCAGCAACATTATCTCTACTTTCGCTATGATTACAGCAGCTACGGGCATACTCTTAATTGTCTCTATGATCAACTTCCCTTCCGCATACTCCACATGTTCACACGCACACGCACACACGGTCGCACACAAGTTCTCCCTCACCACCAGTTATATAGTACACTTTGTATTGTTCCGCTATCGACCATGTGTCATTAACAATGAGCTATATTTGCATCTGAAAGGCGTAATTATATATATATATATATATATAAAACGATCTGCGCGCTCATAAGTGAAACTATTTGTTAATTTTTTGTTCTCAAACGAAACACCACGATAATAATCAACATTCACGTTAATTGAGACCTGTCATATCTTCGCACAAAATATTAAATCCAATATGAATTGTTCTCACTTACGTATGAAATTAGTCCCTACTTATAAAAATTCAATCGCGAGTCTCTCTCTCGGTTAAATCTTACAACACACTTACTAACACACATTTGTATACTTGCAAATATCTCGTAGTATAAAATATCCATTTCTCTTTTTAATCCTTTTGATGATGATGAACAAAAAAAAGCGTGAAAAACTTGGAAAGTAATCGATCGATGCATCACTCGTCGCACATGTGTGATTTACGCAATGTATTACGCGCTAATGCGTGTATATATTTTGTATACAATCTGTAGAAATGTTTGAACATCTTCATCGAAAAAAATAAAAAAGAGAATACTTCGGAGCTCCATTTGTGAAAAAAGAAAAAAAAACGAATGACATTTAATGTTTGATGCGTAATTTGTGTAGTTTTCTCGATTCTATAGATACGGAAACATAGAACGCAGTCTTCTCGTGTGTACGACATGTAAGATCCCATAGAGCTGATACACATGTGAGGGAAAGTAATGATTCTACACCAGAAAATAAAAGAGAAAAAACTATCTTCTCATGTAATTTCACTCTTTCCTCGATCGACCAGTCACAGAATTATCTTCTACGTGCTAATATCTTATCGACCGGACTATATAATGCTGACTTCACTTTCACGTGACAATCATAGAATTATGTCAAGTGAGTTTTTTGTCTTTTCCAAAAGAACGCAAGTTTGAAGGTTTTTGTTATCTAATAAGAAAAAAAAACATTTTTATGCATCGTCATGTTCCAGAATGCAATTATTTAAAACACTGGTGCGTATCATCCGCGGTAGACGATAACATCTTACGCAATAGAATGTCTCGCATCAATGAGGTATTAGCAGTTTCTTCTTCTTCTTCTTCTTCTTCTTCTTCAAAAAAAAGTCAATAAAACCTGTCCTTTCGATCCTGCGTCTTTGTGCAATATAGAGTTAGTAACTTACGCTGCCTTAAGTGTATATTGAACATTTATATAAGTACACGTTGGACGCGAACGTGATGGTTGTAAGAGTAGTAACAAATGTTAATCTACCGCGCGACGTCATATACAATAATACTGAGACTACGGATTATCAACACCTTTCGCAAATGAATCAAGCTAAACTCAGAAAAAATTATTGTCATAAATTGTCTGCAACTGATATCTCGAGCTTTCCTCTCTCTGTCTCTCTGACAGAGAGAGAGAGAATGCTATTGTACACATCGTCGTAATGCTTTTTTTTTTTTTTTTCTATTAGGTGTCTATAAATCCAATGACTGCTTGCTACATTTCGATATCTATGTGAAAAAAAAAAAAAAAAAAAAGGAAGAAAAATCATTCGTACGCCTCTTCTTTTTCTTTCTCCGTTCGTTGGCTACATAGCCAACGAACGCGGCATGATGCAATTTACACGCGTGTGCACACACGCGGCGTAAAAATCGATCAAATGGATCCCTAGCGTATTGAATGCATAATAAGCTTATCTTATAATAGCTTTTTATGTCAAAACACACCTCGGTATTTACCAAATGTCACATTTGTCATAACAATATGAAGATATTCCTAGCGTGATACTTAAAGCTTTTACAACTTTTACAACACATTTGCGCATAGATAGTAGCGATAGCTGGGGTTTTGGACTAGACATGATGCGGTTGAATATGCGGCAGCCGACTTGACGAGGTGGATCAGGATTTCATGCTACTGTTCTCGTCCAGCCGTCTCTCGGTCGCTACCGCCAGCAGATTCGAAAATTCCATCTCTAGCAGTTGTCTCGCCTGTGAAAAAACAAACGACGTACAGCACGTTCGACGTTTTACACAAGTAACGATATGAACGCGGTAGGATAAAATTCTTGGAGATACACGCCGCGTTTTTACCTGCGTATTCTGTGTGGGAATTTGTAAAGCTAATGCAAAACTATTAGCATCGAAACCTTCGTCTATAGCTATAAGCGCGCCGTGCACACCCGATTCCAAGAGATTATTTCCGTACTCCTGCGAAAATTAAATCGCAAATAAATATATTCTTCTCGTAAATGACCGACTGTCCGGTGAAAACACAAGAAAAAATGACGAGACGATTAACCAACCTTCAAACCGATCGACTGAACCCATCTTATGACACGATCGTTACTCCATACAAGTACATCTATATTGGCACTTTCTGCCACTCGTCTTCTTTCCTCTAATTGTTGTCTATCGTAATTTAATCGCTTTAAACAGGAAATACCGTACTGCAAACTTGTTCTGAAAGAAGAGCAATTTATTGGTCACCTTGTCAACAAAATAAATAAACTATTCTCTAAATGGTATATAATAAAAATATCAAGTTGTTCCTTTATTACGTACCTGTGGAAGCTGTCAACCATTCTCAGTTGACCACGAAGATCTTTTTTTGTAAGATGATCGAGCATTCTAGCATCAACAAGGCACTCCATGAAAGTGGATCGGTACTGCGGCAATCCGAGGCTCGGTAACCAGACATTACCTATCCACTCGTGATTCATATCACCAAATGCTAATGTTGTGCGAGAAGTTTTTGGCGCTGATGGACTCGTGAGCGACACCATCTCTTGAATAGCTAGTCTCAGTTTTAACCGATGCAACGGATTGCTATCATCAAGATACAGATATGTACATACATGCGCGTGAATGCGCGCACGCGCGCGCGTATGTGTGTGCAACAAATTCCGATTCAATCATAAGCTGTATGTTTCACGCTATGAGACGAATCCATAATGACTGTGATTTTGTGTGTAAACATAAATTTGCGTACGCGTAGTATCATACCTTATACCAATTTCCCGTTGAATCTCGGTATCACTGAGAGCACTCATGATAGCACCACTTTTGACGTTTGCTCGACAAGCGGCGACGTACCACGTCGGCATGCCCACCCAGAGCTCCAGCCACGCGACTACCGTTGGTCCATTCCATAGTGCAAAAGGTGTTCCGGCTTTCATCGCTTCCGCCAAAAGCTCATGTCGCGACGAATCTAACATACTACCAAACATGCTTGGACTAAAACATTAAATACGTATACACAAGATTGCAATATTTACAAAAAATATTTTCTTTACGAGTTTACTGTATAACGCAATACAATATTAGACATGTTTCACATCACATATAATGCGTTATATTTGGGCATCTGAACGAATACACAAATGACAATTATATTGCTGTGTATATAAATATAAAAAACATTTTTAATAAGAAATACAAAATATATCGATTCTTTTACTTTGATTTGTACTCGAGCACGCGAATTATTGTAATTTTGATATATATACGTACCTCTTCTTTTTCCTGCGATCGAAGTCGCTCTTGCTCACAAGTGTTCCGGCCACAGACACACTGTCCCCGTAATCAGGATCAGCTGGTGTACTCGCACCTCCCATACCCGGTACGTCTCCCGGCATCGGTGTATCCTTCCCTTTAATCTACGCGTATTAAAACATGACGACTGTTTCGCAGATAATACTTTTGTTTTCTTTAATTTGTAGACAAAAACAAAGGTCTCTCACCTTTTCCTTTTTGCTGAAAAATCTACCGAGACTGCTTTTAATGCCCTTCTTTTTTTGCGCGGCCGCGACCGCGGCAGCCGTGGCGGGACTCATGGTTGATTGCATGTGCAAATGCGACGTTGACAATTGTGCGATAGGCAATCCAACGCTGGAGAAGTTGTTTTTGTGCAAACTGTCCTGGCTGCTGTGGCGTGAGGACAATGGGGAAGGAGGAGTTCCAGAATTGAGTGCGCCGTTGTTATGTCCATGCCTGCTGCATGGAGCGCTAATCTAGTTTCTATTTCTACTCTAACATAAAATACTACATTCTAGCCCACACAAGTACACTATTTTTTTCAACGACTCTTTCAACTCATTCTATAATACGTACATACGTGTAATATGTATATACGCAAACATGTTATACATAATAAAAAAAAACTCTGAAAATACGTTGCTACTCTTTTTGTGAAAAAAATAAAATTAGTATTATAAATACTACAAGTGTAATTCCCTCTACGAGAGAAGATACGAAACGACATTGGCAGTGTAACAAAATGTCACAAAAATATTACAGTTTAAATAAGGATTGCGTTCTGAGCCGGCTCTTTGTCGCTTTTTTTTTTATTCTATATAAACAAGCGTAGATACTTATTCTCGATTATTTTAAAAGACAAATTTTAAAAAATCGAAGTACATTAAGAAGTGCTTGCATCATCATGTATTTTGCATTTTAACGCATGTGTTTGTAATATCTCATCTGTTCTATATCTTTGCAATCTTTGCACAACCTTTTGCGCGACCGGCGCATTTCGTGCATCGAATCCAATTCTCTCGGTTTCGTAAGTTCCTTTATCTGTCTAAGATCGCGATGCTTATCGTGAACTGGGCAGGCTTGAATGTATGACGGACGAAAGAAGCTAGTAGTGTCAGTCTCTTCCGAGATTTCATGTCTATCGGGCCTATCGGGTTTATCAGGCGCTTCATTCCTGCCACTGTGCTCGAGAATCGGTACTGCGGGCATGTAAATCGGTACTATGGCATTCTCTCATAAATTTCCGAATAAGAAGAATCTGATCTTTTTATATGTACAGTAGCAAATTCACTTAAACGATGAACAAGTGTTACCGTCGATGTGATTAGAGCTGACTTGGATGTTATTCTCACGCCCACAAGTGCCATTCAAATGTGTCGTGCACAGCGGCATGTAACAACGCGCTTCACATGCAGTAGTAGTAGTGTCTTTAATTAACCTGTACGTGGGGAAACCACTGCTCGGAAATCCGCACTGTCCGGTACGTCTGATAGCATAAACAATGAAAAGTACGAACAACTTAAGAGATAATGGCTAACTCTGGCTGATCTCATCTCCATGCACATATACAATACAATTAAGATTACAGATATCACTTTTTCAGGTTTCCCCACATTAAGAGATTTCAATATAATGCGATATTTGTTTTTTATACACCATTTTTTTGCACCGATTATTAAACTTATCTTGACTTTCATCTTCAGAGATTTGATTGCCAAAGTGTAAGAAATAATTTAAATTATTGCTGAAGAATATAAGTCAACGTAAAACACAATGTTAAAAAAGAAAAAAAAATCAATCATTGAGAGTCGAGAATCCAGCAGCAAAGTCCAGCAAATCCAGCAACAAAAAAAAAAAAGATATACCTTCTAAGTTCCTCCTGACTGTGAGCCAAGGCCTGAACGACTCGTTCCAATCTCAGAGATCTGGCCGTTAGAGGCGAAGCCGCGTCGCTACCGCCGCTTCCCGCACCGCCAGTACTGTCTCTCTCACTAACTGAGTGCAACTCTTCTCCCGACAACTGTAACTGCCATAGACAAAAGATATTGTCTACGTATATCGAATTAAAATCCAATTGTAACAAAACTTATTACGAAACTGTAATAAGTTGCTGTAATGTATTTCGTTATTCAACAAATACAACCAAGTTTCATTGGCGTCAGTCTAATAATAAAATCAAGCTGAATATAGTGTCCGCACAAACCTGGCTAGCAGGAAGAGATTCCGACAGTTGACCCGGACTAGCTAAGGAAGCGGCATATTGATGCAGATGCGCCGGAGACATAGACGCAGGTGCCTAGGAGGTAACAAAAATATTTCGTCGTTATTACGAATGTTGCAAGCAAATAATGAGATCAGCTTGTAATTGTTATTGCAATTAGTAATTACGTGATTACTAACGGTGTGGTACTTATGCAAATAATCCCTGTTTGGACTGTGATGTGATTTTGGAGTGGAACGTCCGCTCAATGGCGGCGATGCTCGTTCCAAACTTCGACCTCTCGCCAACAGATTCATATGCTCGAGACTGCCGACGCGAGACTCAAGTTCTTCCGCGCGTGCTTCCGTGCTCTGCTTTTCTTCCTACAAAATCCAATTCAAATGTGGAAATGACATAATATAGATTAAAATAAATTTGCATGCGAAAACTTGCGCAATATCAATTACCTGAATTAATCTAATCTCTTTGTTAATAGCATCTAATTGTTCCTGCAGCATCAACGCTAACGTTTGGGCGTCCGTGTGCCCGGTAGGACTAATTACGTCAGCCGCGCAACTAAATATACTTTCGTTATCTCCGTCTCCCTCGGCGTCACTCGAAACGTCAAACGCTTGTTGCACGTTAGCGAGTACGTGCGCTTGTTGCAACTTTTCCCATTCCTGCTCCGCTAATGTTCGCGCCACATAATTCTGTGAAGTAATCAATTATTCGCTGATGTAATCATCATCAAATAATTTTTATATCTCAATGCGATACCTTCGACGAATCGTCTTCGATAGATCGTTTACCACCTCTTCTGGGCAACGAATGCGTATCGAAACTACTGTGACTCGCGCTCCTCGAGAAGGAACCCGGATCTACCGCGTTTGGTGATAAACTCCTCGTCAGCGCGTCCGTTTGTTGAATGTTAAATGCAATTTCCTGCTGAAGCATCTGTCTCTTAACGTTATCGATTTCCAGACGCGCTTTTCCCAATTCCTTAACGATATCGGCTTTCTCGTTTTGCAGATCCTCCGCTATTTTTCTCGTTTTCTCGAGTTCCTGAGTTAGCGCGTTTTTCTCTTCTAAAGCGTGCATCCTTTCTTTCAAATGCACTTGCAATCTTTCATTAGATTCTAAACAAACATTTCAATTTTTATAACTGCACTCAAAATTTACTCGAAAAGTATACGTACTCATATAGACATTTGTGTGTGTATATATATAAACTTGTTTGTTTTTAATCGCTTCACTTTTAAATGTGAGACTAAATTGATAAGTTACACGCAAAAAATATTACGCAAGAATTACCAGATAAAAGTTTATCGACGGTTGTACTAAGACGCGTATTATGTTCCTCATTCATTTTAAGTCGTTGATTAACGCGCATTATTTCAGCATTTTTTTCTTCTAATTGCGCTTCCAATCTTTGGATTCTATCCTCCGCGCTACCATGCCTCTCCTGAGCCTGCTTAAATGTTTCACAATTAAAATTATTTGAGTCAGTTTGTTGTTATTTCAATTCTACATAATAATATAATGATTGATTTCATGATCAGATAATGATGTGTTTAATTTTATGAAGCCATTTCATTTCTACATACTACGAACTATTTTTCTCTCTTTAAACTTTATAATTATTTAGATTTGACATTGATGTCACTATCGCAAAGATTGATCAAATCAGGACAGTTACTGAATTAATATATATATCTTGCATAATTTTTATAAGTTTGTTTTTCTTATTCTAATATTTTTATAGATAAGATCTAAGATAAAATTATTCTATGATATAGAAATATGTAGTTACAAAAAAAAATATATATATATATAACAGCGTGTTATATCCAGATGAGCGAGAAGAAAGAGAATAGAGAGAATATATTATATTGACAAACACATTCAAAAAAAAAAAAAAAAATTCGCACGCTAGAGTAATATGTAAACTGTATATATATATGTGTGTGTGTGTAAGTTTATACATGTTGTATGAAACATATCCGTCACTTGTAGAGTGAAATTTGTACAAACCAGATTGACGTCTACCATTCATGCTGCGTTATATCAATTCGCAAATCATATTGAGATCGAACGAAATTAATTAACGTGTGTAACATTGAGTTTCGTAAAACTAAAAAAATTTTTTTAACTCAAACAAATGAATTCTGCACGTATTCAGCTTGTATTCAGAAATTAGCGAGGAATCGTGTGATTTGAGAAACGTAAAAACGCATTGTGGTGCATTTGAAAAATACTCGATTGTATGTATATATATACATATATCGAATGCTATTGTAACAGTAATCAAACATGGAGCAGCAAATCATTGTTCTCTAATCGTCTGAAATCATCTAAACTCAATCAGAATGTAAAGAAGAACAGTTTGCAGTGATGAATGCATATTGAGAAAGACAAAGCTCTCTAAGACTTATATAAGACATAAATCCGTATCTCGGGAAACGTTATATAGAGAGTGCAGAGGAATAAAACCAAGGAGAATTGACTATGTGACGTGATATGATTCCCCTGCGTACCTGGTTGGGCCTCCTCACCTGCGTCAGAGCCTCCATCCTTTGTTTTAATTGTTCTTCCATTTCTGGTAACTTAGAATATTGAGTTAATTTTTGTTCCGCGAGTTCTAATTTTTCCTGTATAGCCGCGATTTTCTCTTCTTGGAGCTTGAAACAACACGCATTTCGACAATTAATCACGAAAATTATCCATATAAACGTTACACACAGTTATAGTCAGATATAATGCAAAACCGATCATTTACCTTTAGTTGAGCTTTCTTATGCTGTACCTCCTGCTCCAACTTCTCATTGAGGTCATTAAGACTAGTGGACTCCCGTTGAGCATTGAGGTAACGTTTCTCTAAAGTCGCTATTCGTTCTTCTTGGTCCTCTTTTTGTGCCGCATTTTCCCGCAGATCTCTTTGCAATTTGAGGCCCGTTTCCTGCGCCTTCAGAAGCTCTTTTTGCGTTTTCGACAGCGTTTCTTCTAACTCGGCAACACGTCCGCTCAGTTCCGCTACTCGTCGTTGCCACGTTATTAATTCTGAACTCTAAAATAACATATTTCCAGTATTTCATATCGAACGTGTCGATCATTTTCGATAAATGCTTGCTACTTTGCTTGTATTTACCATGAAAATTAACAAGTTTTACATACTTCTCATTGTAAAACTCTCATTTTCTCTCTTTGTCAGAGACACATATCATTCGACAATTATTGTTCTATATAAACGTTACAACTAATTTGGGTAAAAATTGTTTTACACTATTATTCATAAGTGTGCTTACGTGTGTGTTGTGTGTGTACGTGTGTGTGCGCGGGAGTGTTTACATTTTTCATGTCTGTCACATTAAGGAAACGGCAAAGCTCTTTAAACGAGAAATACTGACTTATATAGAGAATCTATTCTTTAATCACTATCTCATGCGATAAAAAAGGGACATAAACATGAATATGTATTGCCATTACATATAACATGCCGTAGGCATCACTAAAAGTGTTATTTCGATAGAAAACTATAGTCCGCGCGTTACGCGCGCTATATATATGTAACACAAATTATGTTTTATAAATATTAAACTAACTCACACATTTGACACATACTATATTATACTATATTATAATGTACATGTTTCTCTTATATGGGTATAGATTTTATACGTACAGGAGATATCTCAAAGTTACACGACAGAAAGAAATCTAATATCAAAACGTCAACATTCATGATTTTTCATGATATAAAACGCACTTAAAGCTAAAACAAATCAGATTGCATTTGACGTTTTAATCGATTTTGGGACACCTATATATAAGTAAGCTTGTATGCGAAAATCGTGTTTATATGCATCTGAAAGAAATTTACTTCCTGCTACAATTTTGTTTGTCATGTGAGACGCGAAAAGAAGATAGAATCTACATCACGTTCATTCTTCATGACTCATGCACTCTATGAAATGAGATAAACATGTGATAATGTGCATATATAAACTTGTTTTTAATAGAACAAATAATTTCTTATCCCACATACATATAGATATATCTGAACAAAACTAACTAAAAAAGTTTTTTTAAATAATAAAAACACGTTTATCGAGATAGAGACACAGAAAGTGTCGCTCAATATGTTCTTTACTGCTCACACTATGCTTGATGTGCTTAAAGTGGGTAAATCATGCAAAATCGAAAATGGTATCGTTTTGCAAATATATATATATATGTACATATATATGTATAATATACATACATATATGCATACATATTATGTATACATATATAATAAAACTGGATATACGTTGCAGGGATAAGTCACGTAAGAACTAATCGGAATTTTTCGACAACATATTTAATAGAGATGAAGAAACTACCTGACTGTTCTGTTTACGGTTGGATTTTCTCTCTAGCCATTTCGTCGTATAAATACTGATTCGTACCTGCTTGTCGATAGTGGCTTGCAAATCTATTACTCGCACCGCGGAGTCCTGCTCGGACGGATCGAGACTCCCATTGCTGAGCCTATTGCCGACTTCAGCGGACTTCTCTGTACCTGGCTTTTGTACCAATTGTTGTTGTTGCTGTTGCTGCTGTTGCGATTGGTGTTGCTGATGCTGCTGGTGCTGGTGCTGCTGTTGCTGCTGGTTTTCTGTCTGCTCAGTCTCATTCTGCCCGATCACAACACTACATTCAGAATGCCTCACTCGCATTGCCTGTCCTGCATCGCCGCGCAATTCCCAAAAACTACATATACACAACTACGCGACTGTACAACTATATCACATGCATGAGATACTACGATAGATACATTTTTTTGGAGATGCAGCGAATCGATGAATGGACGAAGTAAACATTGCTTATATCACATATTGTTTGTCATTTGAGACACGAGAGCACTTTCAAGTGATAATGCTGTTAAAAAAAAAAAAACAAACAAACAAACAAATAATAAAAAAAACTCAAATAACAACACAGAGACTGTGTGTGTTATAAACTTTATCAATATTTTAAACATATATTTAAATAAATATCTATTTTCTTTAAATGTTTCTCCGTATATTTTCTTTTTATGACATGAAACATGAAAAATGTTTTATACAAATGAAAAATGAATTCTAAATTTACGATCTAAATTACTGATAACTTAACATCGATGAAAAATATGTTGATTATCTTAAGGAAAATTATAAAAAAATTATATTATTGTTACATTTTTTATTCGACTCACGTCTCTCTCTTTCTCTTTTTCATTCACGCACACACACACACTCTCTTTCTCTCTCTTTCTCTACTTCAAAACTAAATTTTATGATATAAACTTTAATGACACATAAAAACTAAGATGACTATGAGACGTCAAGTAAAGAGCGAATAGGAGACAGGATATGTGCTAAACATGAGCATGCAAAGTGAGAAAAAGATCCACAGATGCAGTTTCATGACTTTCAGACAAATTTTTAAAAAACACTTCCACTTATCCATGATCGAGGTGCGAGGTTATGAAAAGCGATAATACGGTGTGTGTAATGTGAATATCTGTGAGAACGCTTGTGCACCGCATGTCGGTTAAAAAAAACAAACAAAGAAAAAAATAGTTATTGATACGTCGTTGTCGATACCTTGTTCTGCTGACCTTCGTCCGCCTGTCCGTTTTCTTTCGGTCTATCCTCTATAGCTTTTGGCGTGTGCCCGCTTACTTTATACTGCTGGAGCTGCAATCACACAATCGGCGATAGCGAACAAGTCACATACAAAGTATTGTCAGATTTAACACCTTCTAAAAAATTGCCTCAGTTTTCACAGTTTTACATCTCGATTTAATAATAAAAACGAAACTCACTTCTTCTTTGGTATGGGCTAGTTCCTCCTCGAGACTCGTATTTCTCTCAAGAGCCACACGCAAACGCTCACGTACCTGCAAAGAGTTAATCAGTATTAATCCCTCAGAAAGATCTTCTCTTTCGCGTGCAACAGAAAGCGTTAATTACTAATTCATTAATTATAAAAAATATACTATATATATATATATATAATTTTTTTGTTTTGTTTTATCCTTCTGTGCCGCCGCGCGTGTTTCTTCCTTTGCGAGAAATTCTTTCGCGAAGCCCGGTCTGTGGAGAAACTGAGATATACGAGCGAGAGAACGCGCTGGATGAAATAGCGTGAATACCTTTTCGTCCAAAGCTTTGTGATGCTCGAACAAACTTTTCAAAGCTTTTAGTACTTCCACCTCAGACGACACGCCGGATTGTGCGGCGGCTTGACGTTTCACAACCGTCATTCTGAGCGATCGTTCGTGTCGCGACACTAAACATTCCAGGTGTTCCAGCAGGAGCTAGAAGAAAAAGTCGAACACGTTTTTATTAATTGCGATAGCGAATTTTTGAATCTTTCAAGAGCATTTAAGCTCGTAGTTCTTTTTTTTTTTTTTTTTATCGTTCCTTGATGAACATTTTATCTCTCTAGCGAGAGACACTAATTAAAACACTAAGACAAAGCAAGTTACAAAAAAAAAAAAAAACTAAAAGGTACGAAAGGTGTGGCTACTCACGCGTGTGTTGTTTCGTTCCGCTTTCAACTCGGAAATCTCTTCTTCTCTTTCTAAGATGTTCTCCCGTGCCGCCGCCAATTCCTTCGTCAGTTGCGAAAATTCCTGCGCAAAAAAATGCGAAGCGACACGTGCTTAATGACATGTACCTATGAATCGTATGTGAGTAAGAAATAAAATTTGTTGTCGCGTTTAGAAGATGAAACCACTGTATATTAAATGTATGTCACGATGAAAACGAAGCAAAACGTTTTTCCGAGAAAAATCACCTGCGACAACACGCGATGGATCATACGAGCGTCCTTCGTATTGTCGAACAGTACTGATCGACACGCGGAATCCGCATCGCTCCACGATCTCTTACGGAGCTGCGTTCCGAGAGAAGAATCCTGACTGATATTCCTACTAAGTAACGGCGACAGAACTGCGGACTGAATAATTTCGCGCGCGTTACTCTCGTTCGACATCCGAACAACTTGAACGGTTCGCATTGAAATTTGTTGTCGAGTTGCAAATATTCTCGGCAGCTTCTTCGATTAAGTCTGCGGGACACGACGTCAAATATTGACTCTCTTCCGGTTATTCCTCAATACTTCTTAATTTTCTGCTGTTCGTTTTCATGTTTCTTTTTTTTTAATTATTATTTTCACACAGTTTATTATTCACCCAATTTATTATTCAACGACATTCATTCGGCAACAAATCCGCGCTGCTTCTCATTCTTATCTGTCATCGGTAAAAAAATGTCAACGACACACACACACACGCACAATTGCTTTCGATAATATCGAGGCGCCAAAGATAAGACGAAGAGATAATGTGTCTATGTGTGGAATATCGTGTGACAAATGTGTGTGTGTGTGTATCAGCACAATATAAACGTTCAATATTATTGCGTATAACCTTTGTCTTTTTTTTTACGCGCCGCGTATATCTCTATTTATAATTTAACATTTACTCGAGTAATAACCTTTTCGCGCAAACGCAATGTAATCGCGAATTTAAATCGCCGTCATCATGTGTGTTCGCTCGCGCGCGTCAACCGAGCGAATCAATATTGCGTGAAAATTATCGTCGACGCGATAGTGTTTTGACGACACCGCACACACGCTCTGACCGCGTCGTCGATGGATCGATATTAGCGCAGACGGGCACAATTTATTTCTGCAACTTTGTGTGTGTGTGTGTGTGTTCAGCAATTTTTACACTGAATATTAAAACCACGGGTGGTTTTAATTCTCGAGCGGTTCTGACACCGCGTCGAAATGTCAGTCGTGGCGCGGCGAAGGTCGCCACCACGTGTAAAGTTGCATGCAAAATATCGAATGTCGCGGAGGGAGGAAGGGAAATATTTCATTTGTTTCTCGATGCGTGGGACGACGATGTTACATTTAATTTGTTGTTTCCTAAGCGAAAACCGTGTCGAGCGATCAATCAGATCAAAATCTGGCCTCGATTGTGAGATCGATTCTTTCACGCTTCCTTCGCGCGATGACAATACCACGGAAAGAGAGAGAGGCGCGTTCTTCTTCCTGATTTTTTGTGTGAATTTCCTTTCCTTTCGCGCAACAGACGAGACTTCGAAGGATTCGTCGTGAAAATGCGTTAATTTTTTCTCTCGTAAAAAGAGAGCGTCACCAACAAACACCAAAAACACTTCCTCTCCCGAGGAGAGAAATTATCTGGATGTTTGTTCGCAAAATCGCGAATCACTTTTTCTCTCGTGCGAGGAACGTTTGCGCCGCGTCGCACAAGGTGATTAAATCGCCGCGCGCGATCACGTGTTTTCTTTCGTATGAGAAGAAAATTGCGAAACTCCAACTTCTGCGATGCGCCACATACGACGACGGAAAGGAAGGCGCGCGCGATATACCGAACCAACACGCGAAATCGTACTGCGTTGGCTGCGCGCTATACGGACAGACGACGGTGCGCTCGACAGTGTGTTAAACAAGAAATGTAGGTTAAAAGAGCAAAGGGGAGGTTTTGTCCCCGCTGATTCGCGCGCGCAACGATCTTAGATTAACCTGTTCGGTTAATTTTACTAACGGCGCTGAAAAAAAAAAAAAAAATCCATGTAGATTTTCACGCTACGTACATTATATGTGGAACAATGGTTTTAATTCCGTCGCCCGACATCCGATAACGGTTTTTTCACATTTCGGTGATTTCATCTTTTACACGAGCGACACATGCCGGGGATGTGTCGTTCGCAAAAAAACGTTTCGCGTATAACACCTGTGTAACAATAGCAGATACGTTACTTTACAAGGCACAAATCTGTCGCGTCCGTAAATAAACAGATTTGTGCCTACGATTAGATTAAAATATTACAGATAGGAAATTATTATTCAAATATCACATTGTGAAAAAAAAAGAAGTGTGTCGAAAATTGAATAAAAACGGGTCACTCCGATACACTTTGCACGTTTGATCGGTATTTTTTTTATTACGTAGAACTGGACGAGAATCTTTGATGATATTGAGGTGCAAATATCTACTGAAAGACAAAACTTGTCATTGAATGAGTTCCCCCAAACTCGATTGCTGACGAGGAAGGAGAAGAGGAGGTCGCAGTAAATGAACTCACTCACAAAAACGAAACCCTCGCGAGTATACGACGAGATTCTCGAGGGAGAGAGAGAGAGAAGAAATTCTACGGAGAGAAATGTGCGAAATAAAATAGCATCCGCGACCTCGCGGTGCGACCCGCGAACTTTCGACACGATCTACTAAAAATATCGCGTCCGAACATCAATCTGACCTACAAAAGAATTTTATAATACAAATCGAAGATCTCTACAAGCTAAAAAATTAATTTATTCCATTTTAAATAGAAACGTGATGTATTTCTACAAAAAAAAAAAAGAAAAAAGAAAATATCGCTCGATTTGACAATCTCGCGGCCTGTTGTACGACTTGGATCACGAAAGGTGTTCGCATCTATGTAGTTTTTTTTTTTCTACGTACAAAACCCGTTCCGCAAAAAATTCGTATAAATATTAATGAACTTTTGCAAGCACACATTACAAAAAAAAAAAAAAATCATAAAACCGAAGTGAAACGAACGCACAAAGCCCCGTGTGTTTATTTCCGCGCTTTCAGAGCGTGTGTTTCTTATACGTAGGCTCGTCGTCCGACACGTTCTCAAAGACGGTCTTTATTACGCACGATGCATCATGTATAATGTATCCGAGAGATTGCGTATATCACAATGAGCATCTTGAAAGCGAAATGCCAGCGCGTCCCGGACAATTCATCTCGGATAAAAATATAATGAGAAAATCGATCTAAATATATAATCCGCGTGAGGCGGTAAGTATGCATGCGTTATTAAGCAACAGGTTTCCAATGCTACAGTCAAGGGTGTGAAGTTGCTCTCTCTCTCTCTTAGAGCTAGAGTGTTAGAGTTCGGCGTGAAAATAAAAACTTTTGTTAAAAAAGAAAAAAACTCTCACACCAAGCATCAATCGCTGAAGAGGTGCTATTCTATTCCTGAAGTGATAAAAAATTTGTAGAAAAACTCAGGCGATCAAAAGTGGAGTCGAGAGTCAGAAATTATTGGCGTGACTCGCGAAGCGAGTTTTTCTTTTTGACACGCGAGACACGAAAATTCTCGACGAAATTTCTCACGTCGTGTAATTTAGTTTAATTTCGGGGAAATGACTCTCGAGAGAGAGTCGCGAAATACGCGTTAGGATGAGCGCGTTTTCCGACCGGTAAACCAATACTATTCTATTTCGATGCTAATGCTCCAACACGCGCTCGTCCTATATTGGCAATTCTCTGACCATAGGAATTATAGCTGGACACCGAACACATGTTTCCTGCAAGACCGCATGCGTCTATTGCGGGTTCGAAGCAGCTCTACAACGACGATTGTTATATATATGTGTGTGTGTGTGTGTGTATTCCGCCATCTGTATGTTATCGGAATATATGCGAGATTCTGCGTTTATGCACTTCGATAACATCCGCGATTGCGATATTGTATTTGATTTTAACACCGAAATGTCAATCAAACGTCCGTCGAAATGACGGACTTCAGAAACGCAATCTGTTTGCAAGAAATATAGGTTCCGTAGGTAGGTTTTTTATTTTAAGAAAAAAGAAATAAGAGTAAAATATTACAAAACAGCTTTGTTAACTTGTTCCTTTTTAATTAGTACAATAATAATAAAGTGAAAATAATAACGAATATAAAACGTTTTTTGTTCCCGTCGAACTGACGAGTGTGCATGTAAAAACTCCTACATTCAATTCTGATTGTTAAAGAGCATCGATATCGGAGTTTCGCAACGCGCGAATCTCGACGAGATTTCCGACGACGATCAAAGAAATTGTCGACATAAAAATAGTTTAAGCACGTCGGAATGCGGTGAAGCAAATCTTGCATCGCACCTGCGCGACAAGTGTAACATATCACGTGGATAAAAAGACGGATGCAAAAAAAAAAATTGTTACAATACAAAAAATAAAAAAAAGCAAAAGATGAAATGTAATGCAATTTACACAATACTGACCGTCGTTGCGGACGAGTTTTGTTCACGCGTCGCGATTTTAAATGCCGTTCGCATGACGCAAAGTCGAACGGCAATAAACGCGAACAACAATATCTGTCTATTAGAACGGACAAACAATAATAACAACAACAAGACGCGTGGGTGTAGCGTTGTCCAAAATTGCAATTGTCGAAGTTCGCGTGGTAAACATTGACTTCGCGTCAATCGGGAGAACGACGAGGGGAGGAATATTCGGTCGCGATCCAATTCTACTCCCGATGAAACTCAAGACAAACAGGTGTATTAAATTCAACGATTCGTGCCGGGGCGAAACCGGCACCCACGTGCTGCGATATTCCAGGATATATCTCGTGTTTCCTTCGCGCGCGGTAGGTGTATCTGGTTACTTATTAGCTAGGTATGCGCGAGGCGGGGTGTGGCGGACGCGACGACGAAAGAGGCGTGCATTGTATCTATATATGTGCGTTTTTTTTTTGTTTTTTTTTAAATGCGTGCGTGGCCGCTTACTACCGTCGGTGTGTGTTCCTATAACCGACCGTCGTTTTATTGCCGCCGCGTCTCGACGACATACAGGACAGGTTGTTCGTTCCCCGGTTTCCGAACGAACGGCATTCAGCCGAGAGAAAGTGTCTGCCCACGCGTCTCGTCGTCGAGACAGCCATTTTCGCGATGACAGGTTACGCGTTTCGAGAATTCGTTCGGACGTTTCGACTAATGAGACGCGCAACGAAGTATCGACGTAATTGAATAATTTTCGCAACCTCCTCGCCGGAATTGAACGCGAGAGAGATCTTCTTATTTTTCTTGTATTTTTTTGTAAAATAATCGCTTGGATATATTTTGACAGAATTAGAATTACGAAAGATATAAAAAGAAACGCGCTCTTCAAGTGACACTGTATTTAAAATAATAATATCAGAGTGCTCTGCGAAGCACGCAATTAGTTATTAATGACAATGTGCTCAATTCAAATATTAGTAATACATTATCAAAAGTCATTTGTATAGAATTACATCACATATACGTTGGAATATAAATCAAGTTATTCAAATTGGAACAAATTGTTAAAATTCAATTCAATTATATTTAAATCGACTGTTATTAACATCCAACATATGTAGTTTGCTCTACGGATCCTCGTTGGAATCGCACTATTAAAATTACTACGTCGTAGAATTATCTGCTTCCTTCAAGGAAATCCTTTTCTTGTTTGCGAAACGAAACGTCGAATTGCAAATGCCTAAACAAAATACGACGCGAATCGACAAGATCTGGCAGTGTGTAATAAATGTATGCACATTTTGATGGGGATTTGCGTGTCGTGATAAACGAGAGAGCGAGTTCTTTGAATTCTTTCCTTGTGCCAAGAAGTGGTCTCATCGGGTTTGGGGAACGCGCGACTCATTGCTCTGCCGAAATGAGGCGCGCCACTGTTGACTCGCGCGCGAACTCGCGCGAGCTGCAAACAAGACTTCTGTTCGCTCGGAAGGAGGGTTCGTAATATGCACCAGATGCACAAAGCCAACAGAACTTTGCATTGTGGCCGAGGGCAAATACACTCTCAGCGATACTTCCACGATCGTCTCGGAGGCATCCGCGCGTCGGTGCAAACTCCAATTAGCCGTATGAATGTATACGCGGGAGCATTTTATGCAAGTTACATACATCGAGAGAGAGAGAGAGAGAGTTTCTGCGGATAATTATTATGGACGAGAACAATCTGGCGGATGTGCGAAGCACTCCCGCACACAGTAAATTTCCATCGAATCAATTGGAATTTCTCGCGCTTCCCTTCGAACAGTTTAAGAGAGTCACCTGCAATTGATCTAAAACAAAAAAACGAAAAAAAAAAAAACAAAGTTTCATCAATTAAACGATTCTAAATTCGAGTAATGTAATTTCTATGTTTCATCAAATGGAGCGTTAATTTCGCACGTCGAAAATTAGAATTAAACAGATCCGAGCGACTCCGCTTTTGCAGTTTCCGATATACAAAAAAGACATGAAATCGAAACAGTTTTTTCTCAATCGATTTTAAAATACGGTAGTTCCAGAGATAGACGCGACTTTCATCGTTATTCTGCCTACTCCCTTTTGGGAGTTTCCGGCAATTAAAAGATATTTATCTAAGAGAGGTAATGGACCTTAAACTCCTCGACATCAAGTTCAGAGAACCGTTAACTCTTCCTGGAAACTCTTTTCGTGAGGAAACGTTGGGAAACTCTTTTTCAAGAGGGAAGTTCGAAAACTTTAATCAGAACTATATATCGAATTTCACTACATATCGGGGGATGCTAACTTCGCTTTGAGAGGCCTTAAACATCCCGAAACAGCTACCGGGCTTGTTGTCTACGCCGGCGCTGCCCGGGCTGCGGTGCGGCGCGAGTAAGTAGAGAACTACTATTTCCCGTCTCCCCGATCGCGAATCGAGTGTGTAAAAGGCGAGGTTCATTCATGCGCCGGCGAGCGAGTGGGTGGGGTGGATATTGATCAGCCAAGCGCGTACGCCGGTGCATTGCACTCACTCGCTCGCTCACGCTCGTCCGTCGTCCCACAAATTTTTATCCCTCCACCCACGAACGACGAGGGTAACCGGGGGGGATTCATCCTCATCCCTGTGTGTGTGTGTGTCGAGACACACACAGTAGTTTTACGTCTCTCGGGCGTCACAAAATGTCCTTACACACGGTTTTTTTTCCTGTAATATTTCCAACGTTAGTCAACATCATAAAATAAACACTTCTCTAGCACTATATAAAAAAACAATCGTTTGCTGAATAATCGTTTTTCAACAGTAAGTTAATTTTATTAAGTTTTATTAGACGACGTGATTTTGTTCCAGAGATATAATATAAATCAGGAATTAAGAAAAGAAATTTTTTTTCCACACCGCGACACGTTTTCCCATTCTTTGCGACAGACAAAAAGGTTTCGTGGATTTCGCCAAGTTCATTCTTCACGCTTCGCTCGTAATATGATAATGTTACGCGTAGATATTCATGCTGTATCACGCGGTTGTATTTTGCCACAATGAGACTTTTTGTATCAGCGGAAGGCACAGTTTTTCCCCTCCTCAGTTTTTTGCACTTAAAAATATAATTCAATCGCTGAGTGTAACAAAGAAAAATTTAATTTGATCTGATCGTGAGACAATTACATAATTTGCTATGTTTTAACGCAATTCCTCGTGGCGAGGAGGATGGCACCGGTGTTTCCTTTAAAATAAAATCCATTCGGTTTGAGGTCAACGACCTCGCTGTTTCGCGAACGGAAGCGCTCGCGAATAGTAAGATTCATGGCGGAAACACGTCGAAGCCATGATACGAGGAAAAGTCGGACGTTACTCGCGATCTGAACAAAGCAAGCTCGTGCGTCCTTCGTCGCCTCGCCGCCGTCCTCGTCGAGGTGCTTTACGTGCCTCACGTGCTCAGCTTTTTTTTTGCGACCCTCGCCAGGTTAACGATGTTGAGTTCCCGCAACTTCGAGAGGGTCAGTTTTACAACCGTTCTCTCTCTCTCTCTCTCTCTTTCTCGGGTGTTGACCGGAAAAAGCTAGAAAAAAGTTTCGAGGCACTTAGTCATTCCTCCGCATGCAAACTCGTATCTATGATTCTGTTCGATATAATAAAATTTTTTCCAGGAACACACACGCGCGCACGGTACGTGCTCGCTCGCGAAGATTTCGGACGGCCTCTTCGATGTTGAAAAATGTTCGTCCAGATTTCTCTCCCCGTCGAATCCGCGGATACGTAATCGAGTGTTCACTCAATTCAAAGTCGAACGTGTCTGTCTCGAAATTTATCTCTCGAAAAGTAAAAACTTAACAATTTTCGCATAAATCGATATGTGAAAAACAACAATGCGATCCGATTTAGACGCAAAATGTTATCTCGCGGCTTCAGAATCTCGCAACGAACAGACAATCCAAAACCGATGTTACATTCTTCAAATATCTGAGATCTTCGCAAAGCGTAGCTCATGAAAAGAAAAAAAACGAGCGAGAGAAAGAGAAGATATTCTCTCTTCCGCAACACTTCGAAGCGACAGTGAAGAAGAATATCCCGAGGGGGAGGGGAAGAAAAAAATGCACGTGATTATTGATCGAGTCCGAGAAGTGTTGCTCGCGTGCGAAGGGCTGCACCCGCGATAAAGCGCGATAAACGCACTGACGCGGTGTCGCCAGAGGTATCGAAAGACGAAAAATTGGAATATGCACACACACACACACACATACGTGCACACACGAGAAAAAGATGAAAAACGCGCGCGCCTTTCGTTGTCGCTACTGTTCTTCGCACTCCAATTGCTGCCGCGACGGGGGCAAGGCACATGATCTCGGCGCCGCACGACCGCATATCGTCCAGTGTGTACACACGTTGCATCACGATATATCCACACCCAATCTCCATATACGTGGAACGGTAACGCATCGCCAGTAAGGCGATCTCGTTATATACGCGGCGGCTCTTCGCCACGAGTGAACGTGGTCGCATTATCGGAAACTCAAATAATAAAACATACAGCGATAATTCTGTGTGTACTACTACATCGTTATACGATGATCAAACTAGTCAAATAAATTATCGAACCTAAGGCAAATTTTTGACGAGCTATTCAAAATTTGATCGCTCGCAATTGTCGTCGTTTTTGCGTGCGAAATAATAACGCAATTTCGTTCCGGCAAAATCCCTTCCCGGAGATTTCAAAGACGTCGTCGCTGTTCATCAGAGTGAAAAAGGTCGTGCGGGAAAAAAATAGCTTTACGTAAGAGAGTCACACGCGAGATATGCATGTATAAACGTTCCACTCTCAATACGCGCGCGACCGAGGCGATTACGGCGCCGAGCACACCCTCCGAATGTTAATACACGCGCAAATTTAATGAGAAGCAGAACGCCAACTTCTTCTCAAGCGTGTAGAGAAGATGAACTTCAAGTCAAGAAATAGGACTTTTACACGTGTGCAAAATGTAGCTTTTTAACGTGTCAATTACTCAACATGGAAAATTTGAATTTAAATCTCAACTCATATTTTTATCCAAACCCGTATCATTTGTTGTGCAGAGAAGACGTTGCAATATCTCGCGAATAACCTCGATCGCGTGATAGTGAAAACATTGGAAGTGTTCGCGCACGTTTCTAGGTGTTTGCGGACGTATCGGTGCAACGAACGTAAATGACGATGAGTTTCGTAAAAAAAAACAAAACAAAAAAAAAAAAAAAACAAAAAGAAGAAAACAAAAACGGGGACAAGAGAATACCAGTTCTCTTTTCTCCGTCCGCTTTGTTTCTCTCATTATTTTTCTAGTTATCAGACTCTAAAGTGTTCAGCATCCACACGCTAACGAAGTGGAAGCGCGCTAAACGCTTGAATTCTTTCCTCTGTAAGGTCGGCCCCCACATATTTTTCACGTATCGCAATAATAATTAGAGTTCTGAACACTTCCTCCCTTTTCCCTTTTCTCCACGCCGCCCGAAGTATTTCGTGTGTGTTAAAAAAAAAAAAAAAACGAACTCGCACGCAATTAATACATCTCCGAGAAGTGTTCACTTCGCAGATTTTCAAACGCACGCGATTAATTTGTTTGGTCTCTTCAAGTAGAATAAAATAACGTGTAAATAATGTATTAAGTTCTTACAACAATTGAGGAATTATTATTATTGTCCTCGTGTTTGTTTAAGATCACGTTCTTGTTTAAGATCGCGTCGCGCGCGCGCACACACACACACACACTTGTTGATACTCATAAAATTTCTTTAGATATATATAATTCATCTCAATTAAGCGCAATTACATCATGTGTTTCCCCGTCTCGCTGTGCGCGATAGTTTGTTTCGTCCAAAGTGCATCTATGAAGAATAATACATATCCTGGTAAAAATAATAAAACGTTTATCTCTCTCACGATACCGTGCGGCGCGATCGTCCGCCTCTCGCGCGCTATGTTCTAACCGTTTTAAAACTTCAATTTAATTCAATCGTCCTAATTCATATTTTAAGGGCTTAAAGTAACTTAAATTGGTACTCAAAATCTCCCTCTCGACTCGGAACGAAGTGCCAACTTTTCAACACACACACACACACACACACAAAGAAAAAAAAATCTGTTCAATTAATAACTCACACAAAAAAGATTTGTGTGTCGCATTTAAATAATTAAGATCCAAAGTTTTACTTACAATTTTTTTTTTTTTTTTTTCATATTTCGAGTGATCAATAGAGTCGTCACTGGTTACTCGCGCGTTTTTTCAATTTGAGAGCAACTTTGTGTACGCAGCATCTTTGATTGAAAGAAACAAAACAAAAAAAAGTCTCGCAAATTAATTAATAACAAATTCTCTCCCCGCTCGCAACAGAACCTCGCGACGAAAAAAAAACCGACGATTCTCGAATTAAAATATATGTACAAAGCAAAACACACAGAGTTACATAAACTATATATTTGTAACCTGTCATCGATTAATCGATCAACCTACAAAGCCGTGACCTAATTACGGTGAGAATTTGCGGTATTTCACTAATTAAATAATAATTACTGGCCAACCATTCTCCTGGCATTGCATCGGAAATATTTCCTCGCCTTTCATTACACAGCAGACAGCAAAAAATAAGCGTTAGAAATTTATATTATAAAATATCAAATGTCGACCTGTGTGTATTTCTTCCCTCATTCGTTTTTCGCGTATCGGTTTTTACTTAAACTTTTTTTTACCGGAACAATAACCAAGCCTTTTTCTCTCTCTCTCTCTCTCTCTCTCTCTCCCTTTTTCCCGTCTCGTTTAATATTACACGAGTGTGCTCACTTCTCACAATTATTTTAACAGCTACTTGTTATGAGCAATTACGCGTCGTTCAATGAACAAAAAAAGTCGCGCGTTTCAGACAACTGTAATAAGAGTATTTAACGAACAAGAAAACAATTCGCAAGCATCATCAACGATCGCGATTAACTATCTCAGTTTGCCAAGTGTCGCGTTCTCTCCGCGCGAAATCCTTAGAAAAAAAAAAAACGAAATATTTTATTGAACACGCAAACTGTGACACTGCTCTCTGAAGAAACGTTGTTTTCTTCAAAAGTCAATATGCAAACACAATGAATTTCCCCGGATGATCTAATCCCGATGACGGCAATAGATAACGTTGAATTCATTCTACGAAGTGTCCCGCCGCATCTCTCGTTTAAAATATGCATGAAAATTTTGATTCAATTTAAACTTAGTGACAAGAGTTAACAAAGACGTCAGTTTCCAAGTCGATCGCGAATTTTAAAAAACATAGTCTAGTTGAAGTTGGCTTGATTAATCTTTCCCCCTTCTCGCAAACAAATTCAATTGAAATTTCTGAGGCGAAAAATCTGTTTCGCTCGGTGATAAAAAATAGCAGGAAAAAAAAAAAATCATCGCTTAAATATCGCGCATCTCCGACCTCAATCTTTTTGAGATACACGTGTGTATTTAGAAAAAAAACCACCGCGATAAAAACAAAAGATGTCGCAACGCGCGCGCGTAGATGAGAGAAGAACGTTTGTGAGAAAATTTTCGCATTCTAGGCAACCGATGATCAAGAGTTGACAATGAGATGCGAGATATTCTGCTGTCGTCATCGTTACCTTACCGCGAGGAATGCAAAATGCACAAAAAGCCGCGTCGTCACGTAAGGAACTTACGTAGCGCGAGATGTGGTATCCGATGCAAAAGAAAAAAAATCGTGGCAAATATAATTGCGACGTACGTACGCGCGAAGATCTGAAAAGCGCGTGCGACTAACAACTCCGGATAGTTTCTTCTCCCGGGAGCATCTCGGTCGCCGTGATCCGATTGTCAAGGACCGGATAATAAACAGTCGGCGATATGCATCTCGTATTGCTCGTTGCGTATTAGCCGCGTCGGAAATGTCGAAGGTGTAAAATCGACATAAAGGTCGGCCAATCGCGTCGGATCAATAATAAATTTCCGTGTGCGCTGACGGAGCGCTCTGACAAACTTCCGATTTGCAATTAAACCGAACGCGGTAATTGCGTCAGATAAAAATTATTGCACAAAGTGCAATTTTGGCAAAGAGACTCCAACGGGAGAGACTTGCGAGAGCAAAGCTTCCGAGATTGGAGTGATCGGCGTGCGTTTTCGCGTAGTCGCGCGCGCGAGCAAGAAACACACAGAAAGGTGCCGAGTAGGTGACCGGAGCGTTGACGCAAAACGCACTAAACGGAGAAGTTAATTACGGCGTTAGTAACGTGCATATCTCACGCACGGAAAGTGGGACAACTACAGAGACGCGAAAAACTCGCGCGCGCGTTAGAATCACCTCCACAATCGCGCGCGTATAAATCGTTACGTAAAACGTTTCAGCGATCGTTGGATCTCGCGGCGGTCAGCGCACGTCGCAATTAGAGAGAGTCTCACCTGAAGAGAATCTCTCGTCAGCGCGTTGCATCGTTCGCGCGTGTGACTTAAATTTCTCCCTCCCCGAACGGACAACACGTTGAACAAGAATTGTCGGCGCTCGCTTGTTGTAACACGTGAAACGTCATCGGTGACAAATAACTATCAATGACACAACGTGGTCTCTTTTTTCTAATATAATTGTATAATGTATTTTAAATGACACAGACGTATTTAAAACACATTATTTATATTATAAACCACGTATGTGTGCAAAAAATGCGAATGGATTTTTTCTAATCAGACTTGCAGTATCATTTGCGCGACGTGACATAACGAGCGGCGGGCGTGACGCGTTCTATGTTTACGTTAAACTCATTATCCGCCGCTATCGCTATCGAGAAAAGACGATAACCGCGAAACGTAAATAAAATTGACATCGCTTGATCCCATACCTGAGGAATGTTTGCGTTGAGCTGGCGATTCAGGGCGTCCCGTTCCTTCTCGACCTCGGTCAGTCGCGTTTCCGTTTCCTGCAACCGTTCCTGGTGCTCGCGTATCGTCTCCATCAATTTGTCGCGCTCGTCCAGCATCTGCACCATCAGCTGCTCGAAGTTTCCGTCCTCGCCGGAAAATTGCGAGCTCCGCTGGCTCATGCTGTCCTCCGCGATCGTCGGCATCACGTCGCACATCATATTCCACATTTTGCGCGTCTACTGCTGCTGCTGCTGCTGCTGCTGCTGCTGCTGCTGCTGTTGCTGCTGCTGCTGCAGCTGCTACTTCTTCTGCTGCTACTCTGTTGCGTCGTTACTTATATATATTTATACCTTCGGTCGTCGTCAACGGACTCCGCACTCGCGTAACAAATTATTTTGTTATATTCCTCCACTATTCTGTTGTTGTTGTTACTCGCAGGAGAGCGCCGCACCAGAGAGCTGCGGGACAATCACCGGTGGCAAATCGCACACACGCGCTGCGAACGGCACGCGCGTCGCTCGTACCGCGTGACACGCGACGCGGTGCACGGCGAGGCGTGTTGTACACGTATATACAGACCCACACTCACACACATACACACACACACGTGTATATACATGTACATACATGCACACGCGCGCGCGCACCACGCATGCACACACGCGCACATACACACATGCACACAACCGGTATATATAGGAGGGAGAGACTCCTGCGCGCTCCTTCGGATATATCTTTCTCTCTGTGTTTCCGTTACTCTATATTTCTCTCTCTCTCTCTCTCTCTTTCCCGCCCTTACTCAATCAGTCCTCGCGTACTATCCGCCCGCACACTCGTCGCGCGTCCCCCTCACTCACTCATTTTGCTTTTTGCTCTGCGCCTCTTCTCTCTTTCTCTCTCTCTCTCTCTCTTGAGACACGGCAACGACCGCCACGCGACAATTGTTCCCGAGAGCAGTAGATTCCACCCAAAAGTCTCGCAGAAATTCTCGATGGAATGGGGGTAACAACGTGCGGATAATAAAAAAACAATCCTCTCTTGTCGAGAGTGACTTTGCGTTTCTGTCTCTTTCTCACCTTCGGAAGATCTCTCCTTCACCTTGATCCTCTCTCTCTCTCTCTCTCTCTCTTCTTCACAGGGATTGACAACAAATTACCAATAATTTCACCGTCGCTTTCGTCGTTCTCTCACGGGAGGGTACATGACGGATGTGTTCGGTGGTCTCTCGCGCGTCAGCACATCACACGTTTTTCCTCTCCTCAATCAAATCGGCCGTGACGAAACGAAGCCGTAGAAAACAAGATCGCGCACATCTATCGTACCATTTTCTTCCCCGATAAGGGCTTCCTCGCGCGTTATCGCGCGTCTCGATAGCGCCCTGCCAACGCCGTATATCGGGATCGTTATTCACGCGGCGCGCCGCGAATTCCAAGGCGACTTGCGTGCTCCGATCACGAAGCGTTTGCTTCGCCTATCACGCGAGCGACTGGAAACTGCAATCGCGCGCACGCCGCCTCTCCTTCCCCTGGAACCGCGTGCGTTCCACAAGCTCTCGCCAGCTCGTGCATGTAGGAAGATACGCCGCCGTCGCCGCACACCGCCGCCCGATCCCGTGAGCGATTTTCGGTCGCGCGCTGGAATATCGCCGAAGACCTTCCCGTTTATCTTATCGTGCGCTTCGGTCTTCTTCCTCCTCCTGTTAGACGCGTAGATGAGCTACCGCACCTTCCGGAATTCGGTGCGACTCCTCGCTGCTGCTCCGCTTTTTTTTTGTCAGCGACGACGACGACGACGTTTGCGATGTATCTCTCGGATTTCTCTCTCTCTCTCTCTCTTTCTCTCTCTCGGCGACACAGTAACACCCTTCGATATCGGAATACAACACCGGGAGGCCGCGTCAGAGCGCTCCGATTCGGGAGCGGAATCGATTGATCGCCGGTAGGTGATTCAGTTTGAACGATTCGCGCCTGGCTGCGCGACGAGCAAATAACTCGCTTCGCTCCGTCTTCGTTTTCCTCGGGAAAAAAACACGAAAAGCGGAATCATCGTCACACAACAGCTCTTCTTCGATCTTATTTCTTTATCCTCGCTCCTGTCCCCGTGGACGACACTTGACGAAGTGCAATCTCAAAGCCCCCGATCGATCAGGTCGCTCTCGAAGAAACGCTTATGCATCAACCGCCGCCGATGTCTCGAAGCTGCCACGCGCGTTCTCTCTCCCCGAAACGATGATGGTTGTTCTTTTTTTCTTTTTTTTTTAATCTCCTCCCGTCTCGCGGAGTTTGGCACACAAAAAGGTTTTTTTTTTTGTTTTTCTAAACCGGATTCCTGTCGTTCCTCTCATCGCACAGTATCCCACATTCGTCGTCTCGTTTCCATTCTTCCGTCCGATTTCGTTTTCATCAATGCACTGTGTGTTTTGACAGATCAATCCTCCTCGCGTTTACTACGAGGGTAATAACAGTAGTATGCGGTGGCACGGTACTGAATGCACACCCCCGGCCAATTGTACAAGCACTCACGATGTGAGAGAAAGAGAGAGAGAGAGAGAGAGAGAGTAAAAGAGAGAAAGAGAGAGAGAGAAAGAGCGCGCAACCGAGAAAGAGAAAGAGATGATAGTCGTCTCCCACTCCGAGTATCTCGATGCTCGCTCTCTCTTTTCTCGCTTAGTGTCGCGACTTTCGATCGGGCTTTCGAGTGGCCCGGTGGCCCGCCCGCCGGGATCCCGACACTCACGAAACGTGGTTATCTCGCGGCCGGAGAATAAAGCCGGCACCACCTCCCGGTTCACGCTCCCTTCGTATCTACCTCTCTCTTTCTCTCGATACACGCGCTCTCGTCAATTCTCTCTCTTCCTTTGCTCCGAAATCACCGCGGAGACCTCTCGTTCTCCTCGTAGAAGAAATACACAAGGGACGTGCGAGAGAGAGAGAGAGAGAGAGAAAGAGAGAGAGACTTCTTCGTCCGCGTGTATGTCGAATCGAGAGTATCTGTATCGCGATTTTGCTTTACTTATTCACTAGCAGTAAGGGAGAGAAAAAAATAAAAGAGAGAGAGAAAGAGAGAGAGAGAGGGAGAGAGGGAGAGAGAAAGAGTGAAAGAGACAGAGAGAAAGGCCGGACGAGACGCGGCGCCGATTCGTACATACGATTCGTACGACGAGCACTGCGCTGAGCGGCGCCGAAAACTCCAAGCTTTAGCCCACGGCGGCGACGGCGACGACAACGACGACGACGCGGCTGGGCATCATCCCGATGGCGTGTTATCTCGCACGCGACGCCGAAAAAACACCGATACACCTACTACCCCGGAGTTCGTTCCTACCGCCCAGCCTTGTCTACGCTACACCATTCCCCCGATACCGGCGGCCATCTTGCGCCATGACGTCAGTCGCCGTTGCCGAAGGCGCGTCCCGACTCCGCCCGAACGCCGCCACCGCCGTTGCCGTCACCACCGCAGGCCACGTTCAGCCGCGTTTACATGAATTAAACCGAGTGCGCAATTCTCATCACAAAGGCTTGTTCAAATACTGAACATCGCGAGAAACTCTGATGAAAACGTTTGAATTTCGCAGAATTTCCTCATTTTGCTCAGAAATTACAACGTGCAATTCGATTACTCCGATTTTGAAAAAAAACATATGTGTATTATATGTTGTTTTTTTATTGGACGCACGAGTAATTTCCATATGAACTTGACCAATCGTGAGTGACGTTACGTCACGTTTTTAATGGAATTGGCACCACTGGCCTTATAGAAAGGAAAGAATTGCAAACATAGATTGCTTACTCCTCAAGTATAGCAAGTGTCGAATAATAGAAAAAGAGCGCAACACTTCAGGAGGAATCTCTCTCTCTCTCTCTCTTTCTCTTAAGCGCGAAATATGTTCTCCGAGAAAAATTGCAATTCCATCGTACATTGGTTCAGAAAAATTACATTTAGAAAACACAGTTGCACTAGTTGAGATTATCATCCGATAAGATCCTCAAAAACCGATCACAGTTCCAAACGTCCAATTACAAGCGACAGTCTTAATTGTGCAACTGTCTTTTAAACAATTATACTATAATTTGCTTTTCCTTTTCCAATTTTTGCTTGCAACTTATTTTAATCTGTTCTCCAAGTCTGGAAAGAACTAACAATTCTATAGTGTCATTCATTACCGATTATCTGTCGTAATTAATTCAAACACACGTAACATGTTTGCGCAAACTTACCAAACCGATGCACCGACTTCGTTTTTCTCAAAACAAAATAATTTACTTTAAAATTATAAAAAATACAAGCAACGGGGTATATACAAATCTGAATTTTGACGGTATTAGTTGTCTAAAACTATGCACAAGTGTTCATAGAAACTGTTTTATATGACAATAGTTAGTACAAAAAAAAAAAAAAATCAACGAAGACAGCACTGGGTAACGTACAAAACGAAAGAAGATATCGGCACACGGAATTTTCACATTTAACATAACACCAGTGTATATTGTGTCACAACTGGGATACATAATATTACAATGGTGCATAATAAAATTCTATACATATTTTTGTTCTATCTAAAGTAAATAATTGTATTTTTAAAATCTTTTTTTTTCCGTCCTTAGGTTTTCGCTCTGAGCCGAAGCGTCAGCTCCGTTACGTTCAAGCTATAATTGTATTCATCAGTTGACACTGTGTGAATTCGATTTTCTCGAAGAAGACGTCTTCTCCGAGCTGACCGGAAAAGATCAGTTCAGAATGTGTCGTCATCACACACACACACACACACATACACACACACAAACATGACGTATTGTTGACATTCGCTTCGACTCACAACGGGAACGTCCGGATCTTGTTTGCCTGTTTGCCATTTTATTAATTTTACACATTTTTAAACAAGCACGAAACTAAACCTCTTAAAAGCGCATGAATCAACTCTTACTTTTTATTCTCGTAACATATAATAGTATTATTATTAATATAATCATAATAATTCATATAAACATTATTTCTATTTTATTCCTTGTTACATGTTCTTATAGCAATATGTCGCGCAGGATGTAAAGATCAATTGCAAGAGGAATTGTTTCTTCTTTTTTTTGTTTCTAGTTTCCTTCTTTCAATCTCTCTCGTCTCTCTTTACATGTGTATCTTTCAACGGAAGTATACTCGCCTTTCTTTCTCTCTCTTTCCCTCTCTCCCTCTTTTCTATCCCTTCCGAGGAAAAAATGGATCTCTGGTCGTTTCCCCCGGCGATTTACTTCGTTTATGTATGTTACACAGTATATATACATAATGTATATAAGCGCACATATGAGCGGTATATATATTATACATATATATTTGTCCACCTCTTATATGTGTTTTATTATAAGTGTTTGCGATGGGGTTCGCGGTTTATTCTCCTCTCTCTCTTTGTTTCTCTTCTCTTAACTATAATATATAACTTATTTCTATCGCCCTCACCTCTCTTTTTATTTCTTTCTTCTCCGAGAATATAACAAAAATCTACGCATATAATATAGGTAAATTCCGCACGGTGCCCCTTCTCTTTCTTCTTGTGTGTAAGACGAACCCTGCGGTTGCGCGTACGCAAGTTTTCCTTACTATTTTCACTTACTTTAAATAGTACATGATATCTATCTGTTTTTTTTTCTCAATATACTTATATAATGTATGTATATGTATATATATATATATATTATATATATATATCAATTATATATATATCTAGATTTCTACTACAAGTTGCGAGCAACTTTTTTTTTTTTTAATCGCACACGCTGGGGAACACGCGTGACGCTTAAACGCGCGCTAATAAATTTGTCATTCTCTCCACGTAATGGCTATTTGATGGTGAGCGTATGTGCGCACGTATGCATATATGTACATACATACATGATGTATGTATACTATATAATACGTATTGTATATATAAATATATAATGTATATATATTGTTATATATACACGCATACACACGTGTATGTACATATAAATACATACACATACACACCTACATCAGATATATATATATATATATATCAATATTATACATTATATGTATATACATGTATATGCATATATATATATATATATATATATATATGTTCAACCCGACAACGTGGCAATCGATGAGAAAACGCGACTTCGTCTTTGTTTTTTATTCTTCGTTTTGAACTGTTCTCCACAAAATGTTCGAATTAAACAATTTCAAAAAAGTACATTAAAAAAGAAAAAAAACATTCAATCGTCAAGTTGTCGCGCTTTTATTTATCTCTCTCCCCTTTTTTCTATTATCTTTATCACTTAAAGTTAAATACGAAATATATGGCCTTACACGATGAACGCTACAGTCATAGTGCGCGTGTTCCTCTGTTTTTTTTTTCAGCAATAGATAGTAACAAAATAAGACATATATATTCGTCGGTCGTATCTCATGTTTAATTACAAAAACTTCACTTAAACTTAAATTTTATTTCGGTAACGGTAAGACGCAATTCATTCAATTTTCTTTTTTCTCTCATCTCAGTTTGCTTACGGTCCATAGTGCATAGTCAGAAAACTCAATGTAGTGTCAAACTCAAGAACGTATCCCGTTCGTTCACAGGTCTTCGTTTTTTTTTCCCTAAATGAAACGTGGCCGGAACCACCACCATATATTGCACTCGATCGTATAACAACTAAGAGCAGAACCCACAATGACTAACTAAATCAAATGATTGCGCGTAAAAATACTTATTATAGATGTATACTAGATTTTCAAATCAAAGAAGCGTGTTTCACGTCGCTCCTGCGGTTGGTTCGAGTAATTCGATTTAACTTGACTTTTATTTTTGTTTTTTTGTTTTTTTTTTGTTTTGAATTTTTGACAACGAGACATACACCACACACCAATTAAGTAGTATAAACACCAAGTTAGAATTTTCAAAATGATTACGTATAGTTTTTATTTCGCAAGAGAACATTCCTTAATCCTCAATTATAAAAAAAAAAAAAAACAAATTTTACTCTCGACAGTGTCGAAAATAAAAGTTGGAGCACATTCGCTAAACATTCAGTAAACAAACATACTTTAACTCGGTAAGCCTATTTGTCCCGAAATAAATGCATCGACGCTGACACATTGCTATTTAACGTTTAGGAGATCTGGTCAGATCAATATCGCGACAGATAACTATCTCGAAATTATTCTCTTGTGAAACAAATTACAATATGCAGCGAGAAACTCGACGAAAAACGCTTCGTTAGAAAATTAAGACTACTCTTAAAGATAAATTTGCCGGTCAGGCTCATATATCGTCTTTTTTTTTGTTTTTGGTTAATATTTCTTTACATAACAGTACACCTAGGCAAATAAATCGCATATTCCCACTTAGGTTACGAAATCCAAAGCATACCACCCGTCCCACAGATCCGCATCGAAGTTACAACGCTAAATGATATCCTCTCGTATAAAACTTACTACGCAGAAATCAGTAACGAATAGTCGAAGCAATAGTCGAGGCAATTACAATCACCGCTAAATTTTTTCGCTATAATATATACTTTGATTAACTTTTCGAAAATTGCTCATGTCATCAATAGTAGTTAAATTGTATTTGCAAATACGAATTTACGAATACGTATATATAAAAATCCCAGTGTAACAAGCGGGAACAAATTGCGACATGTCTCGTACACAACACGATAAATAATCATAACAATTGGTTGTTGGTTTTGAAACTTTTTCTAGCTACCGAGTATGGAAAGTTTTCATAACGCCATACTTACTGCAAAGTTCGATCTTTTTTGCCGCAACGGACAAATGGATTTTCAGTTGTAGGCGGTAAATATTTTCGACTTACTATGTAACCGAATTTATGATTCTTAGATCAATTGTTATAAAGCGTATATATTGTGTCGCATGCGTCAAACGTAGATTGAATTATGTACGCATTTATATCAATGCGGACTAAGAAAGAAGCCTTCGGCTGATTTAGGTCCTTCGAATATTGATAGTGATATGTGAAACATTTTATTTCAATATAAATTGCAAGATAAAAATTTATGTAAATTTCTCGCTTCTGGTCCCACAATTTAGACACAACTGCAGAAGCTTCTCCAGGAGAAGACATTAGGGGTCGGTCACCTATGATCAACTTTAACTGGCAGATTAATCCGTTGAAATTGACTAATCGCATTAAGTCGTTTAGTGAATGGACTATTCGCGTTGACACTTAATCGGCGATTAGCTTTAAAGAGCGGAGATGGCAAAAAAACTGGCCCTATCTTTTCCGAATAGTTCTTGGATTGTGACGTGAGGTCTGATTTAGACTGGCGCAACATTATTGATAACACAATCTGGGAACAATTCGTATCATTGTTGTCACGTCAACAAGTGAAATACATATCTTACATTTGCAACACATGTGATCAACAATGTTGCGCGCTTGATCTAAACGCTTTAGAAGCGAGAAAATATACATCTAAATTTATTTCAAATTCCAACTTATATTGAAATAAAAGTTTTTTTTTTTAAGTAGAAATCCATATGCAATCGATAGAGCATATCGATAAAATATTCCGAACACGGCAATCAGATTATGACACATTGTAGAAAACAAAGCTTGTTCCAGTCGGCAGCTGTCATAACAAACTAAAGTAACATTTGACAAGTCAACGTTTCGAAAACAAAAAAAAAAAACAAAAAAAAGAAGAGAATTCTGAAGATAAAAATAAATGAGATCTATAGAGGATCGTAAGAAGTTAGATTTTCCTGATCCAAATAAATGATTGGAGATAAAATGACGCAGATTACTTGATACAGAAGCCGCAAGTTGTCAAAACTGTAAGATTGTGCCTAGACAGGCTGAAGGCACGATAAACTCAGAATAATCCCTCAATGGAAGCAACATCTTCCACAATAGAGGTGACGACACACAAACTCGTGTTTTGCGAATACATTTCAACTAACACTACTACACATGATAATAACGTTCGAAAACTTTGTCTAATTATCGAACGCGATACACAAATAAACTTTTCACATAATATAAAAGTAATACGTGAATATAATTCAAACTAACATTGCTGATATTATAGAATTAGTATCTTTTTTTTTTTTTTACATAATTTTTTCGCAATTACGTAAAAATGATAAAATAAAGAAGATTATAAACGAGAACACTTGCTGCATTCTAACATGCTATCGCAAAGTTCTTCTAATATATTCTGATATTCTTGCACAAATTTGAAGCACTGAATATTACCGTCAAATCGACATACTTATCAAGTATACAAGCATACAATAAGCAAAATCAAACTTTGGATAATACACCGCCGTCGATGTGACGAATCAGTTTTTATTAGTCCCAGCGCACATTTTGCGTGCTTATCACATTGCAATCGTTCTGTTTTTTTCGTTCTGAACAAAAAATTCATAACAAATTTTATGAAACGAAGACGAGTGCAGCTACATCAGCATCGCGGACAAATCACACGTCACGTGACACACGATTTTTTTTTTTTTTTT
>NW_018020787.1:144588-239868 GCF_002006095.1 Pseudomyrmex gracilis | reverse complement strand
AANTNNTTTTTNNTTTTTTTTTTTTTTTTAAGAAAAACGATAGATGACGCACAATCTCTTCACACTTGTTCGGCACAATCATTAAGTATACACAGCATCTTCTTTTTTTTCTTACTTGATTTCAGCTTGAAAATTGTATTCCCGTTTTTTTCCCTCGTTCTCTTTTTCTTTTATTTAATACGACGCCAGTACACCGGGCGGTGTCGGCACGACCACTGTGTGTTGCGGCACGACGGTAGGTGCTGGAGGCGCTAATGGATGTCCGACCAGGACTGCCGCCGCCGCCGGTATCGGTAGAACACTCGATTGCGGTATGGCCGACGGTGTACTAACTTGCGTCGGCGGTCCTTCGGTCGCATGCTTGCGCAAGTGCCGCAGCATGTTGCCTTTCTCGACGAAGGTCTTGCCGCAATCCGGGCAACTATGCGGCCGCTCGTCCGAGTGCGAACGCCGATGCGAGACTAAGTGTCCTTTGCACATGAAATCTTTGGGGCACAGGTCACAGCGGAACGGCCTTTCAGCGTTACTGCCCTTATTGTGTGAGCGCATATGGAAGAGCAGATTGCCCTTTAATGGGAAACTCTTTCCACATTCTGTGCACACAAATGGACGTTCACCGGTGTGGCAACGCATATGATTCACAAGATGTTCCTGTAACAGAAAATCAAGAGATATGAAAAAACTATTGCATTTTGCGATTTAAACAAATGAAAAGAGTATTTGTAGTTAAACTTTTAACAGCAAAATTATTTTTGTTTGAAATTAAAGTTACTTTTTTTAGTGTCTTGGTGACCGAATTGGAAAGGCGTTCTTGGTGGAAAGGTGTGTGCGGGAAATCTGGCCAAGGTGCCTTTTGCAATAGATTTTTTAAGTTTCATAGAGAAGTAGATTGGAAATTAAGTATTTCATATATATAAAATGCAAACCAAGCACGTAAATTTTCGATTTAAATGTGATAAGAATTTTTATCAATATTTAGTTGCAAATTTTCACGAGCTTTTAAATTGTTACTTTGTTTTTAGTTCTTTAATAGACTAAAAAATTAAAAATTTTTTTTAGTCAACTACTACAAATTCTGCCAACTACTTAAGATCTTGTCGCAATGAAACAATGATTTTACGAATTTTTTGCCAACGTACCTTCCTTGTGAACGGTTTGGAGCACACGTTGCAACAGTGCGAGGAATCTCCGGTATGTTGACGGAGATGATTATTTAGATGTTCTTTCCTAGTGAACGTCCTCTGGCAAAACTCACACCTATGTGGAGATTCGCCAGTGTGGATGCGCACATGATTCGTCAAATGCTCCTTACGAGTAAATGACTTGGAGCAGAAGTGACATCGGTGTGGCGATTCGCCTGTGTGTTGACGCACGTGATTGGTCAAATGTTCCTTCCGCGTGAAGGATTTGGTGCAATACTGGCACTTGTGCGGTGACTCACCCGTGTGCTGCCTGACGTGGTTCACCAGGTGATCCTTCCGCGTAAATGCTTTTGGACAATACGAGCAGCGGAAGGGTGTTTCTCCTGTACACATTTTACAAACGAAATTTTGCAATTTATTTGAAGAAACAAAACACGTTTCTGTCATTCAGAACTTAGTCGGAGTTATCCTGCACAAGGCGAGTTTTGCTTGATGTAACGCGCGAGGAAAACAAAAAAATACGACAATATCGAACAAACTTCGAGACAAAATTTCAATACTTTCTGAAAAACAATGCAATTTAAAATTTTCATTGTGTAAAAACCGAATGACTATCAAATGTAACAAACTATGTGTGTCGATTGGTCTCATTCGTTCTTTAGGGAAGTGTATTGAAAACTTGAGTTTAATACTTATTTTAATTATCACAAATTTGATTTCTTATAAATTACTTAATTATTGATTCATTTTTATTTCAGAGATAATGATATTGAATAAATTGCGCTGAAACTTACTTTTGCAGACACATTCGATATTGCCGTGTTCTTACGTTACATCGAAGGGAAAAGTCAGCTTTGTACAGTAATAAATTATACATAATATATATATATATCCTGATATACTCTTTACGTGTAATATATCGCAAGTTGTCTAACGTTGTGTATGTCACAAATATCGAAATAAATACTATCACACTACAAAAATTACTTTAAGCACAAAATTTTCTATTCGATCATTAAATAATCAAAACAACGTAATTGTTTTCTCAAATCTTGTATCTAATTGATTCGATTATTTTAGCGTTAAACTAAACGGAGCTCGAGACTTGTGCCATCTACGACAAATGAGATGAAAATGAACGTGTGACTGAATTTTTCATTTACAAGTCTCTCAAGCTAGTGAAAAGTCGACTTGTCATTTTTCGAAAAAAAAAAAAAAAAAAAAATGCAAATGATGATAACATTTAATAAATGCGAGGAATGCTGAAATACTGTTAATCAAAAGGTATGTTATGAGAGCGGTGTATTAGGCAGAACAAATGTTCCTAGAAGGGATTCAACGGTGGTTGGGGAAGTTGTTTGTGTAATGATCGAGGGTGTGGATCTCGAGTTGAAGCGCGCGAATGATGTGAAAGGACACCGATACGATGAGAGCGACTGAATAAAATTTTTTTTTTTTTTTTTTTATAACGAAACTAGACGATCCTTGTGTAAACAAAGCTCGATTCTCATGCAGAAATCTGATTTTTAACTAAATTACGTCACAGAGTACACAGAGTGTTCCACTTCTAAGCGAATCAATTGTTCGATTTGTTACAGGTCTCTTACGAGCAGAGAGACAATTAAAATGTTGAGACGCACGATAGTGTATGTTGCGAGCGACTGAAAAGACTAATATGACGAGCCAAGTGAATCCAAGTAGAAGTGAAACAGTCTGTAATGTAAGCCAGATTGAAATGTATGTATGACACCGGAAGCGTGTGAAGAGATGCTTGTCTCGACTCGCGTTCAAATCAAATCACTTACATAAAATGCACTTGTGTATATGAATGTTTATTTAATAAGATTAGCGAGATAAAACTCTCTCTTCCTATTGATTTCTTACTTCTATGAGAATAAAAAAAAAAAATAAATAAATAAAACAAAAACAGAAATAAAGGACTGATCGTATTTTCTCTCTTGCTGTAAAATTAACAATATACAAACAGACCACGAAAATATATAAACTACTCTTAATAGAAATATAAACGATTAGAAATATCGGTTGCCCGTGAAGTGAACATCTGCCAACCGCTCTCACCTGTGTGTTGGCGGATGTGGTTAACAAGGTGTTCCTTTCTGGTGAACGATTTGGAGCAGAAGCCGCATCGGTGTGGAGACTCACCCGTGTGCTGGCGAACGTGGTTCAGGAGATGCTCCTTTCGCGTGAACGTCTTCGAGCAGAAGTCGCAGCGGTGCGGCGTCTCGCCCGTGTGCCACATTATGTGGTTCGTGAAGTGCTCCTTCCTCGTAAATGACTTACCTGTGGTACAGCGGCGGCAAACAGAAAAACCGAGAACAGGCACATTTTCACGTTAGATTGGCAAACACATACATGTCGGACGAGTAAGTGGGAATTTTGCGCGTATAAGTGCGCGTACAGATCACGCGCGCATGGGACGATTCCATGATCCCGGAGAGTAGGGTTCAGAAATACACGCAATAAAAACATTTGTATAAAGAAACACATTTTTAAATAAATAAATATACTTTTGAACATGATCTCGGATAACTGCAGTTCGTTTAAATCAGTGGGTGAGCGAAGATACGCTTCGTTCGTCCTGCGCATAAAGAAGTCACAAGACAAATTTAGACACAGATGTAAAATTACGTGAAATTAAAATACAATTAAGTTGCGACAGTGATATGCGAAAAGATCAGCAATTTTGCGTTCTTACGTAATTTTTTGAAATTGTTGCGTTAGACAGTTTGTCAATATAAAATGTTTCTTTCTTTTTAAATGTCCCAAAAATATGTCACAAAGAAAATCGAATAAGGTCGCAGGAGAGTTTTTTTGTCACTGTCTGATAACAAAGTTGACGCGGTCAACGTGCGCTTGTATGTATACACGTGTCACGTGACATGTGTAGATGTTGGCGCGCATGCTTGTAATTCAGTTGTAGAACGAAATTACAAATTTTGAATTTGAGCGACGCGATTTTCCGCCTCACCCGACGCACAGTGCGCTCGCTGAAAATGCATTTACGTCACGTTTGCAACTAATTGCTCTTTCTCGCGACTGACACAATTTTTACACGCTAGAACACACACGTTGTAACGGAAATATCCGATTTGCGTCTCTCAACAAAAACTCGTGCTAACTGAGAGAGCGAACAAAATGAAAAGAATTATATTGTGAATGAAATTTGGAACGCGAATAAAAAAAAAAAAAACTGAACTTTTGAAACAGTGATGGTTAAACAGCAGAAAAACTGTTCAATCGTTACTGCGCTCTTATCGTCAGATAAAATCAACAAAATTGAATTCTCACGACAACGATAAAATCGTGTTTTATTCTCACTTCGCAGAAGGAAATATCGTGGGGGTGTTTTGCAGCGAAAGTTTAACAATCTCTGTCAAGCGAGACGACGACCAGAGGCAAAAGAAAGCCACCCTGGCGTCGTGGAAATTAATTCCGACATATCAGATATAAAATGGCACGTTAAAACACGATGTATTCGGGGAGTGAGGAGGGCCGGGGAGTGCGGCATGCAAGAAAGAACATGCGAGAGCGACAGGATAATGTAATCGGCGATTCGTGTTATTATACAAACCGCTCAAATTTACGAAATAGCAAGTCATGCCATCACAGTTCACGACCAGACGTTAGGTGAAAAATAAAAAGATCTCCTTTTGAAACGAGAGAGAGAGAGCCGGCCGGCGGCTGTGGTGGTTCGCGCGATTCCCGAGGACTGAAGAAGGAAGAAAGGGGTTCCCCGTCGTAGGAGGGCGGGTTAGGAGGGGTGCGAGCGGACGAGGGCAAGCGCACCGACACGATTCTCTAACATCAGAGGGGCGTCTCTTCGCTGTCTCTCTCTCTCTCTCTCTCTCTTCGCCTCCGCGAAGGAATGCGCACGACCGCGCTCCGCGAGAGAGCCGACCGGACGAGGGAAAGAGGGGTGGCGCGGGCCGGTCGCTAGCGATGCGCGATCAATTCTCGCGAATTTTATTTCATCGCCGCGAATATCCGGCGCGGTTGCGGCTGCAACGGCGGCTCGCCGCTGCCGTCGCCGCGCTCGCATACTGCATTCGGCGTAACTTTTTTTTCCTCTCTCTCTCGTTTGAACCGCATCGCGTTGCCGAACGAGACGCGCGATGCACACGCTTGATTTTATAGGTAGGGGAGAGAAAGAAAGAATGAGAGAAAGAGGGGAAGGGGTGGATAGAGAGAGAGAGAGAGAGAGGTGAGAGACATTTGTCAAATCTCATCGATCGCGCCTAAGCTCTGTGACTGTTTCCGCTCAAAGCGCAGAAATGCGTGACGCGACGAAATTGTGACTTTTTTGCAAGTTATTCTTTTTTTTTTATTGCAAAGCCCGTTCGATCTTTGGCTGGGAATAAACAATATGTGCTCTTCTCTAAATGCAAGTTTCTTTATCGATAAAGACCTTGGTCGAGCACATTGATGCGGGGGATAAATTTGCGGAAAAATTATACGTGGGAGAAGGGGCAAAACGAGTTACAAACAAAGCGTCTAAAGCTTACAATGCGTTCTCTGAGAAGTATACACACTGTAGCAAGTTTTGTACTACAATGCAACATAAAATTAAAAGGACAAGAATATACGTTGCGTTTCTATGAAATTAAAATGTAGAATAAAATTTAAATAGTTTCGTTACGCGCCAAACCTGTAATATATAAATTCACTTTTTAAAAATTCAGTATTTTTTTTTTTATTTTTTATTTTTACTCCTTGATTCTCTTCATCCTGTAGAAATATATATGTTTCATATAAATGTCAAATATTTTCAAGTATAAAAGTAAAAATAAAAGTACTTCTAAAAATGAGAACAGACTACGGATCACTTTATATCTGCGATAAAAATAAATATCGATCGCAAGATACGATTCTGTGATCAGAATTTTTATACATGTGAGTTACATTTTTTTTAATTATTACAGAAAGTAAGAGTTGATATAGAGCGTTACGTATCGTCGACTGGAATGTATAATTAAATATTTTACTTACCTTCTCAAAGCTTCAAATACGTGTCTCAGTAAATCCGCGAGATGACTTCGCGGTAACTCTTCGTAATAAAATATCTAGCGACTAATATTTTGCGACACGTTTGTCACAGCCGTGCTGTGAAATTTTACGACGAAATAATTCGCTCAGAAACTCAATCGATTGTTCAAAAGTTCGTGCACATTGCGAAAAATGATTGAACTGGCGTGTTGTAAAAAAATAAAAATAAAAATAAATTACTCGCGCGAGAAGTTACGCAGGCGGAATTGTTAAGTTTCTGGAATCGTCCCATTAAGAATATCGAAATTTGTTTTTACCGATAATTTACGCTGACAAACGTTTCTTTTTCGTACTCGAGATTATTCGGGCAAATAGATATTGTCGCGTTCGAGCGGACAGTAATAATAGAATGACGTAATAAAATGGCAGAATTTGTTTTTCACTCACCGCATATTTCGCAACGGAACGGCGTGTCGTTCGTGTGCGAACGCATATGATTAGCGAGATGTTCTTTGCGAGTATACTTTTTGCCACACGCTTGACAATGATGCGGAGTCTCTCCCGTGTGCCACATTACGTGATTCATAAAGTGTTCTTTGCGAGTGAAGCTCTTCTTGCAAATATCACATCGATGCGGAGTCTCGCCAGTGTGTTTGCGAACATGATTTACCATGTGTTCTTTTCGAGTAAACGTCTTGGAACAGTATTGGCATCTGCAACACAACAGCATCAAGATATTTCTTCTTCTTTCTAAAGTACAACAGAAAATACGAAAATCGTCGAAGAAACAGCATAACTCAACAATTTCGACCATTCGACAAAAAGTAAAAAAAAAAAAGCGCCATTACCAACCTCAGTTATACGTTTTTTCGAGCGAGATACATAAGCAAATAGTTTACCTATACGGTGTCTCGCCGGTGTGGCATCTCGTGTGATTATCCAAATGTTCCTTACGCGCGAAGCTTTTGCCACAGACCGTGCAGTTATACGGCTTGTCGGTGGAGTGTCTCTTCATGTGACGCTCCAGTGACGGCGCGTTTGCGAAAACATGGAAACAAACTGTGCAGGTGAACATAGATCCACCCAGGTGACACTTGCCGTGACGCGTCAGATCGCCCGAATTCGAGAACGCTTTACCACACACCTGAGATTGTGTTTGTCATGTCGTTTAATACAAAAAAATTTCAGAGACACAAGTTTGTACGTAAAAAATTCATTACATCTATGTACCTGACACGTGAACGGTTTGCGCTCGGTGTGATATCTGCGATGCACAATGAGTTGATAACGAAATTGGAAGATCTTCCCACATATTTCGCAAGCGTGACTACCAACCGACACCGGTGACGCGCTTGGGCCAGGCGTTGCCTCCCCGTCGCTCGATTTTATGTCAAATTTGTTGAGTTGAACTTGCTGCACGATCGGCGTGCCGTTCTGTATCGTGGTGACTGTTTGCGTAGGAACAGTGCTGCCGACCAAAGTCGTACCGGCTGCAATTTCACTTTGCAGCTTTCCGAACACCTCGTGATACGCCAGGAGTTGATTAATATCCTCGACATTCACCTGTCGAACGGAAACATTTATCGAAATTATTTTTCTCAATATGCTCAATATGTTATTCCAACATACTTGCAATGACTGCAACGATATCTTTTTCGTACCTTGTACATATTTTGTACCATTTCCACACCAAGAGTCTTCGCCAAATCTTGCTCGTTTCCCGCGCTGATTTTCACCACCGATCCGTCCGCCGTTCTCACATCCATCATATGTCCTCCTGGTTTCAAATCAGGAACTTGAAATCTGCAAATATATATTATTTTCATTTGTCTCAAAAACATATCGATAACAACAATTGAGAATTAGACGTGTTTGCACACGTACTGGGTCATATTCAGCTGTCGCAATTCCTTTTCTTTCTCAGGTTTTTCGGAATTGTTTTGACTTCCCCCTTCGGTAGTGGAATTTCCGCTGATGTTGACCCCGATCTGTTGTTGCTGTTGCTGCTGCTGCTGTTGTTGCTGCTGCTGTTGCTGCATCAAGCTCTGCTGAAGATCCTGCGGCGGTTGTAACTGTAGATCGCATTGAACTTGACAGTGAACCTGATTGTCGCTACAACGCTCAGTGGTGCAACTGCCGCCCTCGTCCTTGACTTTGTTGTCGTCTCGCTGTGCCGTCTGATTGTGCGCGGACGGTCCATTGTTCTGAGCGTTCTGATGATTTTGCATCTGGTGATGAGACTGCTGTTGCTGCTGCTGCTGCGACTGTTGTTGTTGTTGCTGCTGGTGCAGCTGCTGCTGTGCTTGCGCCTGCATTTGCTGTTGCATTTGTGCATGTGCAGCCTGCAGATGACTAACACTCGCCGGTATGTGTGCGCCGTCTAAATTCAAACCGGGAAGAGATACGGGAATCTGTCAAATAAAAGATACATAATTGTACACAGATGTATAAATGTACATAAATATATAATATTTATGCACACGCACACACATACACACACATATATGTATCTTCTGATTCGTCACGCTTGATTAAAAATCAAGAATTTCGAATAAAAAGTTTATACAAAGTTACAATATTGTCAATTTTTTCTTAATAAAATTGTATAAATTTTTCCCGCTAATTGTTTTAAATATACATAATCGTCAATCCGCAAAATTTAATCTGCACCTATGCAAAACATAAGTAATAAATAAAAAGGATAATTTTATAAAAAAAATCGTCTCCAGAAAATGATAATAAATTACATAAAACAAAATATAAATTTATCAAACTATAAAAAAACAAAAATATAATAAAAGTGTCGATGCTTTTCGTCTATTTGCCGTTACAGCTGTGTGCCGCCTACGCATAACCATGAAAAATAACGCGGCTTTCCTGCAAAAGCGTAACTTTACTCCAAAATCGGAGTATTTTGTAAAGCATTCAAATTGTCATTACACAGTAACACGTGCCGCTACGCATTAACAAACCTGTGGATTTGACTGCAGAGAACTGTGATGGCTGCTGCTGCTAACTGAAGGCTGATGATGATGATGCGCGGCTGTTGATTGTTGCTGATGATGCGAGCTGGAAGTCAACGCCATTTCCTGGTTGAGTGAAGAGGCTGGCTCTTTGGAGGAAGATGCTTCCCCACCTCCACCACTCCTATGCGAGGAGTGGTAGACCGAGACCTGAGGTAGCGGTCCGGGAAACAGATTGGTGAGGACCCAATACTTAGCTACCGAGGAGGCTAACGCTACGGCAGTACCTACACGCAGGTCCGCGGATGAATGGGGAATACTCCCTACATTGCCAAGACTCGCGGTCGCAGTAGCCAAACCACCTGGGTATGAAGGACGACCACTTTGACCCGCGTTTACATCCTACCGATATACATTCAAACATTTGTACAACATTGATAGGGCATGCAGCGGCATGCACCAGGCTGAAATCCAATCAACAAATGCGCCACTTTTCATATGTCTCTCTCTCCCTCCCTCTCTCTCTTTCTCCTTCTCTCTCTCACACTCTTTCTCTCTTTCTCTCTCTCTCTCTCTCTCTCTAGTGTGATCTCTGTAGTACATCCAAGAAAGATACTGTGGATTCGTTCGTGAAGACTTGTGCTATCAGATACAAGTATATGTTTCTGTATCGTGTGTACAATGTGTGCGTGTGTGCATTAAGAAAAACAAACGCTTTGTACATTCACCTGTGTCAAGCCATACAAACTAAATTTGTAAATGGCTACTTCTGCTTTCAAGCTTACATACGGACATATGCAACTTGTTAGAACATTATGTTAAGATATATATATTATATACTAAACTGAGAACAAGAGATAAGCAAAGTTAGAGTTACAAGAATAGACAAGTCCAAGCATAAGCCGTCATCATATAAAATGATATGTGCTACAAGCATTTCTAAAACTAAAACCTACAAATTACCTACACAACTCTCTAAGTGATGTTTTTTACCAAATAATATGCGATATAGAGAACACAAATAAGGATCTATAATTAATATTTAATACAAATGTAATAATATTGCACACAGATATAAATTCAGAACAATATTGACCACTTTTATACGTATGTATTAAATTATACATATATACATGTATATTTTAATTGAAATTACGAATTTAATCACAACAGAACAAAAATCTCTTACAGTAAACTGAAAACAAAAAATAAATTTGTAACAATTAACAAAGTTCGTTATCAATATTTCGATATGGAAACAGCACAGTACATCTGTGTAATTTATTATTTGCGCATTTGTAGTTTGGTATATAGCCTGTTTCGCAACTGGAAAGTGTCTCACCTCTTGTTGTGCCTGCGTGGTCGCTGGCAATGCATGCTGTTCACTATTCATCTTCGTTCACTGAAGGATATCAGTTAATTGTGTCTGACACTTCATTTCTCATCCTGCAAAAAAAAAAAAAAAAATATATTGCAACAATTATTTGTCACACAATATCTCTCGTTACATTGTCAAACATCTGACACAGAAACTAAACTAACTTACTTTTACTCACAGATTGTGTGACAATTACAATAAAATTTGTAACAAGTTTGCAAAGTTTTTTTTTTTTTTTGTTGTTGTGTAATATCGATTTGCAAAATATCCCCGACTGCGCGTATCACATCGCGAGTACGCACACACACATATTATCGAATAAGATATTTAAAACGCGACTGTCGATGTGTTCGCGCGTAATCGCAAACATACGCGAGAGAATGGGATGTCGCGACTCGCGACTTTGTCTTCCGTAGAACCGCGCGACCAACAATATGCGACGATTGTTGCGCCATTGAGGGCCGTCTGATTGGCGAAACGCACCATCGTCCTCGTTTAACCTCGAAAAATCAGCCGTGCCACGAATGCGACAAAATGACTCGTGCGTAATCGCGCCCGAGTGCGCGTAAACAACAGGCGAGCAGGCGCTCTGAGAACACAAGGAAAGCGCTGCTCATAATGATGACGACGATGACGATGATAATAATTAAGACAATGCGAGCGAGATAAATAACGTAGCGCGTACGATTTAAGTTTTAACCTCGCGCGGTAATAATCTCTCGCAAAGGCTCTCTTGTTCGCTCGCGAGCGGGAAAAGGGTGAGTCATCCTCGATGCGCGATGTGGCGCGGCGACGAAAGCTCTCGGTTCGTTTCGGTCGCGCAAACCGTTTGCTCGATCGTTTTCACGATCGTTACGTAGCGCGGCGCGACGACCGAGGTCCGTAGACAAAAACAATTAATCAAGAGAAGAGAAATTTACGCGGCGTTTGAAAGCGCGAAACTTGAAAACGAGGGAGAAAAACCTCGATGGCGCGAAACAGTCGCGACGAAGGAACGAACGAGAGCGTGCCAACAGAGCGCGAGCGACCATTCATCAGCATCCGCGGTGGTCGTCGCCTCGGTATCGTCGCCAAGTGCCCGTCGTCGAGCACCATGCTTTGTTGACAATCGCGTCATTCTCGTCTGGCACGCTCGCTCGCTCGCTCGCTCACTTGCTTGCTTGCTCGCTCGTTCGTTCGTTCGTTCGTTCGCTCTTTCATGTATGCAGAGAGCAACGGGGACAAGGGAGCCAACAAGATGGACGTGCTACGCGGATTCGGGGCGAGGGGGAAACGGACGCGCGGTATGGCGCAGAGCGGCGCGCCGCGGCGCAGTGCGACTCGACTCCGACTCCCGAGGGTTGAAATACAGGTAGAAACAGGTAAATTAGAACTCACGTGGTGCGCGGTGCCGTCGGCGGTTCTCGCATCTCGTTGTCCGTCGGCTCCGTGGCCGCCTCCTCCTCGTCTCCTTTGCCGCACGCACACACGTACATATACGGGGAGACGCGCGCTCGTCCCGACGAACGGGAAGGAGCGGGGACAGGCAGGGAGGGAGGGAAAGCGACGGAGGGGGCTCCGCGCAGCTTGCTTCTCTTCGACACCGCCCCGCCTAGCCGCGCTCTTTTCGGCCTCTCTCGACGTCTCACCTCGCCAAAAGTGCCCACAAGCAAATCGCCGATAATGGCCACGCGCCCTCTCTAACCGTCTTTTCAATAGCCGCGACGGGCAGCCCGACCGAGGCAAAACGTGGAACGACCGTTCTTGGCCGCGCCGGACTCCGGGCCCCGCGACAATTTCACAGAAACTTCACCGGCGGGACCTACGTGCTCGCGGTTAACAGAAAATACGACGACTGTCATGGCGGCCCCTCGCCCACCCCGCCGCAGGAACTTACGCGCGCAGGGCATCGCCAGGGCCGATCGTCACGAGATCGGATGTTCGGGCGTTTTTCGCCCGGCGATCCGATCGACGATGTCGAAAAATGAATTCTCAGCCCTATCTCGCGACGAAATCTCGTCGGCACGTTCGCATTTACGCAAAATAAACGCCGTGATTCGCTCTTGTTTCTCTCACGGAGATGCGCGCGCAGCCAGCAGGCGCACGCGCGTCTCGTCCATTTCCGGTAGCGGGAAAAATGCGCAATTACGAACGTACGTAAGGTGGACCGCGCGCCGCGCCATCTAAGTGATTATTCGCTAAACGATCTATTTAGGGCTTGTGTTCACGACGAAGCTAGAAATCGATGGGTGCGTTCAGACAACTCAACAGTTGCACAAGATAGGTTGAGAGATAATGGGTGCGTTCAGACGACTCAACGGTTGAGAAATCATCACTTATGATAGGACTATTCTTCAGAATCTGCTGCGGTTCCAAAAGTACGATCCAATCAGAAGTGATTATCTCTCAACCGTTGTGCAACTGCTGAGTTGTCTGAACACACCCATTAGGTGCGTTCAGACAAATCAACGGTTGAGAGATCATCACTTAAGATAGGACTATTCTTCAAAATCTGCTGCGGTTCCAAAAGTACGATCCAATCAGAAGTGATTATCTCTCAACCGTTGTGCGACTGTTGAGTTGTCTGAACGCACCTAATCACTTCTGATTGGATCGTACTTTTGGAACCGCTGCAGATTTTCAAGAATAGTCCTATCATAAGTGATGATCTCTCAACCGTTGATTTGTCTGAACGCACCTAATGGGTGTGTTCAGACAACTCAGCAGTTGCACAACGGTTGAGAGATAATCACTTCTGATTGGATCGTACTTTTGGAACCGCAGCAGATTTTCAAGAATAGTCCTATCATAAGTGATGATCTCTCAACCGTTGTTGTCTGAACGCACCCGATGATGGTGTTCAAAAATTCTACACCGCTGGCCAATTTTCATTGGCGTCTCGATAAATTCTTGCTATACACATAGATATGTGACCATTTGTCATCTGATTGCAGTAGGATTTGAATTTCGCTTGTATATGTTGTGTGAAAAAAAAATAGTGTGTAATATAATACGCACAGTTAACAAGTAAATTATTTTTAACATTGTTAAGATTTGTCAAACATGAGCATTGTTGTCTCGAATTTTTAGTTTTCGACGAGCAGATTTGACTTCTAACCTACTTACAGATTTGTCTCGGAAGGAACATAAACAATTGTCACCATCTAGCCAAGTTCGGAGAAAAAAAATGAGTAAGAACAAATACGTTGAATTGGCAACAGTAGGCACTAATTACGCAATGCGTATGAATCGCCTGAGCAATCGAATCTTCGGGGAAGTGGTCAGACCGACTAATTTGAAATCGATGAAAGTCGTTAAACTGTTCAGTGAGAAACCGATAAACAAACGACCTGAGATTGTCGAATATTATCCGAGATTTAAGGAAACGGAAACACTGATGAAACATTTGCGTAATTATGGATTGTACAGAGACGAGCATCAAGATTTCAAAGAGGAATACGATCGTCTGAGAGCTCTGCGTGGTAAAACGAAATGGATACCACCTCCCTTCAGAAATAAACAAAATAAAGAATAGAGAACAACAAATCTGACTTACTTTGTATTCGGACGCCAATGCAATGTTTCTTTGAGGATGTTGCTTCAGTCAAACAAATATATTATTACATAACTATGTAATAACACACATAGCAAAAAAGATGGAGCATTATGTGTTTTATTTATATCAGAGTTAAATAGAAAAATAAGTTAAACATTTGTTTTCTTATTGAATCTTCCATCTTTGCTCTATTTTGTAGCTGTGTTATGAATGTTTGTTACTTTATTGTGGAATGATTATTTATATTTGATAAAATATCACAACAGTTTTATATAAATGTACACAATTATAAGCGAGTCTTCTAAAAACAAATATAAAAAGAATTTATTATATATAAAGTTAATATATCATTGCTATAATAAACATGGCACATTATATATATATATCTCAAGTTTGTAATAATATGTATATGTACATACACAGAAGTCTGTTGAACGACGAAGGTTTCAGTTTTATAACTCGTCCTTATTCTGTGACTCATCTATTGTATTTTCTTTACCACTTGCTGTTTTCTTTTTTCTTTTCTTCTTTTCAAGATTTCCAGTATCGCCTTTTTCGTGCAGACAAGAATCATTTTCTCCTTTCAACGCACGCTCTGAACACAAGTATCTGTAGTTCAAACAGCAAAAATTATTTTCATCTTGTAAATGATATACTTGAAACAATCATCACACATATACATGCATGTATGTGAATAGATACCTAATTAAAGGAATTTTTCCCTGGTGATTGTGATACCAGTTTTCAATATCACCTTCGTGATTCTCCAACAAATTTTCGCACTGCGTTTTTAGAGTCGTAATTTCCACAGACGGTTTGTCCCAAAGTTCGTATGGAATGCCCAATTCTACTTTGACTCCCTTATCTCTGCAATTGTATATTAATTAATTTACAGAAAATATTAATATCAATTTTGACAATTGTAATATTACAGTAAGATCTTACTTAAGATTATGGAGTGTTCTGAAGGTTTGACTCATGCCTTTCGCAAATCTTGTACTATCTGTACGCTCTTTATGTATGTTGTATTCCAATATCTTTTCACAAACATTTTCCATTGATTCTAACAGACGTAATTCTCTGAAAAAAGAACATTCCACAAGTTAGAATAACCATGTGCCATATATTATTACATAATTGTTTTACAATAATATTTGCTTACGATTTTCTATACTCTTTCTTCTTCTTTGGTGCAATATCGTCTACTGAATATCCAATCTCTAATACATCACGAGTTTTTCCGGTTTCGTCTAATCTAGCTTCAAGTTCCACCGCTAGAACTTTGCATACTGTAATGTAAAATTATTGTTACATTCTTCACTTAATGTAATCTCGTATTTGTTTCACATTTATGGAAGAAATAAAACAATGTTTTCGTAATAAATTAACTATGTGATATTGTAAATTCGCTATATAGTTTGTTATTCACTATGTATTGTTATTTAGACAAAAAATATATTGCTCTCCAAAAGTAAACAATAAAATCACCTTCACATTTATTCGCATACTTAACACCATGTTCTTCCTCAAGATTATTACCGATGACAGAACATGCGAACAATAACAAGTTCAATAAAATCGCACGACCCGCAAGCATATTTTCTTAAATTATATAACAAAATATAAGGAAAATGTTAACCGGCGAGCCATAAAAATTACTGAAATTTTGCAAAAATGTTGATGTGACCTATACGTCACGTAAAAACATTGCCGGCGATAAGCTCAAGTTTACACATTGTTACTCATCATCGAGGCACGTATGAAAATTAAATTGGTTTGATGCGATTAGACCCTATACGAAAGGTTAGTTTCTAAACGCCAGTCTGACAAAGTGTCCAATCAATCTATATTAAAAAGAAAAAGATAGACTGTGAACTAGTGTAGCCAAAGTATGGAAAAAGAACAGACCTAATGTTAAACGGGTTTACAACGTTCATGTCGCATTGGTCGATTTGACGTACGTGACCATTTGCGATTGGACAATGTGGACGCAGCCTGCGCTCCCGTTCGTCGCGAGTGCCAAATGGAACTTATTAGTCGCACCCATTAGAACGCACCCATTGGGTGCGTTCAGACAACTCAACAGTTGCACAACGGTTGAGAGATAATCACTTCTGATTGGATTATACTTTTGGAACCGCTGCAGATTTTGAAGAATAGAATCCTATCATAAGTGATGATCTCTCAACCGTTGAGTTCTCTGAACGCACCTAATTTGTTTGGTGAACAACGCGCAATAATTTTAAAAAGACGGTAAATTTCTTCCATTATTTATAAATAATTTCATATTTTGTATATATAATGTACGATGCACATAATAAAAACACAATTTCTGTTAAAATCAACATTCGGTTGGTGTGTATAAACCCGAACAAAACAGAAAACGAATATTTCAAACTTATTTTTCCTTGCTATTATTATTTGTACAGGTCGTACACGCTATCATCACATGTTTCCGAACGTGTATGTCGATTCCTATTGGCGTGTTGAATCGAAAACAATGACAGAAAAACTAAATCTGCTCCTGCTTAAGAAGACGTTTACCGCGACCACGTCGGTTGTCGGACATCGGTCGTCGAAGTATATACTTCGCTTGATCTATAACTACATCTCGTCATGAGATAAACGTGAAATATTGAAGTATCCTGTGACCTCAATAAAGACTGTGCGCGTTACATTTTAAGACAAACTGAAGTAAAGAACTGAAAAACATTAGTTTTTATCTTTTTAGTAAATCCTTTTGTGAAGACTGCGTCGTCAAAAAGGTAAAAGAGTTGTATGTATATTAATGAAAATTCCGAAGGTGCGCAATTAAGATACAGCACATTACTGTTAAGACAAAACAAATACATTATCATTCTATAAAACAATAAGGAAGTAAAAATAATAGAAACTATAAAATACATACAAGCTTTGTCCAGACTTTTTCTATAGACTTGCGAAATGTAGCAAATTGTTCATTTTTTTCACATTTAAAATATAAAAATTTGCTTTCTGTTCGACAGTGCTTATTGCTCTCAAAATGGTTTCTTCAGCTTTGCTTCATTTTGGTCTTGCATTCATCTTTCTGTGTAAGTATATAAAAACAAAAAAAAACTGTAACAAAACAACCATAAATATAATCCACAAAAAACGTAAAATTATATAAATTATAAAACATATCCATATAATCTTCAATGAAATGTGGAATTGAACAATGTTTCGATAACATTTATATTAAACTTAATTTAGTAATACAAGCCACAGATTCTTCGACACGGCTTGAACTTTATTTATTTAAATTTCACATCGCGTCTTTTTTTTCAACAGACGTGACGCCATGTCATAACACTTATTACAGAGATTTGAATTTGGAAATACCAAAGATAGAGGCCAGACAAACACCGTTTCGGGTAAACCAAAGAAAATTAAATTTTTCTTTCTAATGGAATAAAATATCTTGCGTCGCAGATCTCTATAAATTTTGCACGAGTTTTAATTTTAACATTCAGAAATTGAATAGTTTATATTCGTATTAGATAAGAAGTACCAATTAGATAATTAATTAATTTTAAAGCCATTTTCAAACACAAATTTAAGAGATTGTGACTTACAGATTCTTTTTGAAAATTCGAAGACTCGCAGGCTTTTCTGCGGCGGAACTCTAATTAATAATAATTTCGTTCTTACCGCTGCTGAATGCTTCGTACAGTAAGTGTGACTTTTTAATCAAAATAGATATTTGTAAAAGAGAATAGTTCGAACAGTGTAAAAGAAAACTATAATACGTATGTCAATATAATGTATATCTGTAATTACAGCCGACATTTTCACGATGTAAATGCATATACTGTCGTTATGAATTTAGATAAGGATGATCTTACTGTCAATGTACGCAAGATTACGAAAATATATATACACAATCTGTACAATGTTCAGTATCCGTGGCGTCACGACATCGCATTAGTCAAAGTAAACTATTCGTAGAGCAATTAAAACAATTTTTTTTTTCTTCGAATATTTCTTTAACTCATAGTTACTGTTTTGTTTCTTTTCTCAGTTAGGGGTGTATATTCTCCCAGCCAACCTTATGACTAATTTTGTACCCTGGAGTCGTACGAGTTCTTTGCCTCAAAGAGGAGTAGACCAATATTTGAGACAAACACCCTTACTGTTAAAACTTTCCGGATATGGAATAATATCTGTAAGTACAAGAAAAGAGCAATTTTGTAAAATGAGCGATATACTATTACGTCATTTAATATGAGGTAACTTCATGTCCTTTCACATTTATAGGAAACCAGGCTACCAGGATCCTTCTTGTTGAGAGCATCTTATACTTATATAGTCACGTGGGAAAGTTGCGAAAGTTTGTACCACCAAATTCAGTTCCAAATTTCCGACTCACATATCTGCGCATATGATCCACTCAGATACGAGATACTTCGCACCGTAAGTAATAACAATAACAACTAGTTAAACTCGCATGTGTTTCCAATTTACTCTGTCTCTGCATGAAATTGTGTATATTATACACAGAGTGTTAGCTCTTGGTAAAACCAAGCACATATGAAATGAAGAAAACTATAAAATAAATTTCAAATTGTGTAAAAATATTAATTATAACAACGATAAAGTAAACAAATGAATGAAAAACTGTCAGATACGGTGACAAAAAATTAATTTATCATTTTATGAATTCTTTGAACATTACTTTAGAAACCTGATCAGTTTATGTATACGCGAATTGGTTTTTCATGTTTATTTTAACATAGAAAATATTTTTTCTTGTTTTTCAGAGCGACGTGGGCAGTGCTTTGATTTATAATGAAAACGTAACTGTCGGAATTGCATTAAGCTCAAACGGAGGAAACGTACGTCTATCAACCTACTATCCGATATTGTTTACCAATGTAGCTTACTATCATGACTGGATCGAAATGATACTCAGTAGAACTAACGACTAACACTATGATACACAGTGAATTGAGGAAAATAATATTGGAGACGAAAACATTATGATTGTTACATTCTTAGATTCAGTACAGCACTCTCAACAATATTTCCACGATATCTTATATACGATATAACTGTTATCATCAGAAGCTTCTGTTGCATAAAATAGGTTTTAACAGAAAGTAATCTATTAATAGAAACAAAGTACACGATATTAGATTTAAAAAAAGTAATAATTATTTTTTTAGTGTATCTTATATACAGACATGTACTATGTAAAAAAAAATATTCCGTTGCTGTATTGTTAGAAGAATGTAATTGATACGTTACACAGTTGCGTATTAATATTGACTTGTAAATCATTATGTCTTCAAAATTTAATGACTTTTCCTACAGCTTTTAAATTATTAACAATTACTGCCAAATACTTAGAATGTTACATTTTGTAATTAAAAAAAATACATAATTTGTACATAGTTACAGATGGTAATTTGTTATGTATATACAATGAAATATACTTTTTTGATCACAAGTCTTAATTTTTTTTTTGCAAATATCCCTTGATCTCTAGAAATTTATGAAATATAATATTTCATAGCGTAGTCGTAATGTGAAGATGCGTTATGCGTTTATGTTGTTAAAAAAATTCTTTACTTATTACTTTCTCTTTGTCTTACTTTAAAAAAATATATATGTAGAAAATAATATCTACAGAACAAATAATTTGTCATTCTCTATCATTTTTTATAGATATTCTTTGCCTCGAGTATTCCCGTAGACATTCCCGACAAATCTGTATCGATGTCGTTTTATTTCGAGGCGAATTACGGATTGCCAAGCGAATGGAATTCCACTTACTACTATTACGACGGAAGTTATTTCGAAAAACGAAGTCTCAGTCGTCAACTGATATACAGCTTGTTCACAAACAAACTGGAAAGATAACAAAACTGTGATTAAAACCACACACACGTAAATATATTCTCTACCAACACGTATGTATTTCGAAACCTCACTTCTAATTACACGTGTGATTGTTAAGCTCAAAATATACGCTCGTAAATAATGACATTGGTGCGTTTTACAACAGTCTGGGCTATCCTGAACAAGATTGTTTGTTGAAAGTAATTTGTCAAGCTGCAAAATATGCTTTAAGCGAAAACGGTGTGCTTGGGGATATTCTCAAAATCATATTCACGTAAGTATTGTAATAAAAAGTATATTTGAAAGTTTTGATGTAAAGAGAAATAAAGAGAGATGTCGATATAAATTACAATCAACGAACAAATAATGTAAAACAATTAAATTTGCATTGCAGACCTTTCACGTCGAGAAGCGAGGAGCTTCCGAATGAGATGACGCAAGCTGAGCACGAGCAACTTTGCGATCAACGTTACGAAAACTGTTCTCTGAATCCTTTAGATTTAATAATAAATAATAATAATAATAAGTCATTACGTCGATTATTAAAAATCTACACAAAATTCGACACAATATTCGATAAGTATTGAAAATAAAAGACTTGCACATAATATTTCGTCCGTTATTTATATTTATTTATTTCTTTCTTTCTTTATTTGTTTATTTTTTTATTTATTTATTACCTGCCTTTCTCTCTTTATTTTATTTTACACGCTAATAAATAATCAAGCGAACAAGAGCACAAGATTTACGCGCAATAGTCTTGGTCGTTGGAAACTATGGNACGCNNAAAACGAGCTGAAATCGAGCGAAGGTANCAGGGAAGTATGTCTAGCGAGTAGGTATACGCGCCAGCTCCTGGGCGTATACCTTCTCGTATACATATAGCGCGCTTGACTCCACCCCGCGCGCCATTACGGAGCACGCGGGGTGGGGTCAAGCGGCCATTATAGGCGCTCGCGTTTCAGCCAATCACCGCGCGACTCACGGCGCGCGGAGGCGATGGGGGAACGCGTAGCCTCGCCCACTGATACCTCTCGCGTTACCTCTTCGCACAACATGTATTCCTGATACTTTCCTGATATTTTCGAGGCTCTCGGACGACGCGCAACTCACCTTACCCGCTCAATTCTCTTGCTATTTCTTTCTCTCTTGCTTAATTCTCTTACATTCTTTCAATAATTTGTCAATCTTTAAACAATAATTTGTAAATTTATTATAAATATACGTATGTATATAAAACATACTATTTATTATTAAGGATTAATAGATGTATGTATGTACAACGTACATGTAAAAATAAACAGTTATGATAATAATGTAAGTAATCAATTGTGATGCATATAAATTTATGAATTATATATGCGATATAACTTATAAATTATATATGCGTAATTATATGTATATGCGATATGACTTATAANTTATACATGCGTAACAATAAAACGTATAAGTAATTATCATATTTTGTATATTGAGAAACAATAGAAAAAGGAACAATAAATTAGATTGAGTTTGCAATGTGTTTTCCAGCATCAAGGATTTTATATTATTCTGTTATTATTACATAATATTGAAAATGTTTCCATTATTTTAATTTGTTTGAGAGTCCCGGGCACACATACTGTATCAATTTATAACAGAAGTTTATATACAAATACATAAACTTTATATATCTTTTTGATAAATATATATTACATATATATTTATTTTATTTTTATTAAATATCCTTGTGTCTATAAAATGTTACCATTAATGATTAAACTTTTGCAAGTATAACTTCAAATATAACACAAATGACACACAACTTAATATATAAAAACCTAAACAAATATCTTTTACAAATTATTCTAATTATAAACTTAAAGCAAATTATAGATAGAAAAGCTATACATTTTATCACCTGCAAAATATATAACACAAAGAAAATTACGTATTTGTGTTACTACCGGGAATTTTTTCTTGGCTGTCGATACACTTTAAACATGTGCACTTAAAAAATATGTGCACGTAACAATTCAGCCTTTAATTATTTCAATTCGATAAAATCTTACGTATATAACATATAAATTGAAACGTTAGTAACCATTCTCACAATCAGTCTCTTTTTTTAACTTTATTAGTCACTCTATTAGTCTCCGTAAACATTTTGTGCTAAAATAAATTGGTAAATGTTTAGCCAATTGAAGTTTTACATAAAGAAAGTGACCATTTAAACTCGTGCACATAGCACAGAATAGAACCGCACGCTGTGGACATAGTGCACCGACATGTCGCTCGTGGACTGGCTGCGTAGTTCCAATGTGTACCACCCGTGGACATGCGCTAGTTTAAAGGGCGGAAAAGTGATTACACATTTTCTTATGGACCTGGCCGCTCTCAGGCTTCTCTCTGTTAATATGTTGCAAAGTTTTTATTCCGTTGGAATACCTATTGCGCATTGGTCAATTAGTCGAATTATCGAATACGACTGGTTATTTCCGTAAGATCTACGATTTTCATTGTCAAAACCCGGTCTGCGATCACGAGATTGTTGCAATTGCCAAGTGGAACCCACTTGCAATAAAACAGATGATTACACGGTTAACCCTGTCACTGTAGCACGCGCCGGACAAAGCTGTCTATCGACATTCCCGCAAATCGATGTGAGACCATCGTGAAAGAATTTTTTCAAGTATCACCATGGGGATACTGGAGAAGATCTCGGAAATTGAGAAAGAAATTGCACGAACGCAGAAAAATAAAGGTGAGTACGTTGCAATCGTAACGTCATGTTTCTTAACCTGTCCATTTAAATTAGCCTTCCACATCGTGTGCTTCTGAATAAAAAAAAAAAAACTGAAATCTAACATCGCGACACATTGTATTTGTAAAATTCAATATTGCAGCTACCGAATATCATTTGGGTCTGTTGAAAGCTAAACTCGCTAAGTACAGGTCTCAGCTTTTGGAACCGTCAAAGAAGTCGGAAAAGGGTGAAGGTTTTGACGTACTGAAATCGGGAGACGCGAGAGTTGCATTAATTGGTTTTCCATCAGTTGGCAAATCTACTTTACTCAGCACTTTGACAGCTACAGAGTCGGAAGCTGCGTCGTACGAGTTCACTACTCTGACATGTATACCCGGGGTTATCGACTACAAAGGCGCTAGCATACAATTGCTGGATCTGCCTGGTATAATTGAAGGAGCAGCACAGGTGAACAAACTGAAAATACAAGTTGAAAACTGGTACACAATAGTTGTGTTGAAATATTACTATATTGAAGATACCTATGTACCGTTTTAGGGAAAAGGACGAGGTAGACAAGTCATATCGGTTGCTCGAACAGCTGATCTGGTTCTCATGATGTTGGACGCAACCAAGCAAGACGTCCAACGACAACTCCTAGAAAGAGAATTGGAATCGGTTGGGATTAGACTCAACAAGAAGAAGCCAAACATATATTTCAAGGTGAAGAAAGGCGGCGGTGTTGCTTTCAATTCTACGTGTCCTTTGACAAAAGTAGATGAGAAACTAGTTCAAATGATTCTACACGAGTATAAAATTTTCAATGCTGAGGTGCTCTTTCGTGAGGATTGCGGGGCGGACGAATTGATTGACGTCATCAACGCAAACCGAGTATACTTACCATGTTTGTATGTATATAATAAAATAGATCAAATATCGATAGAAGAAGTCGACCGGATCGCTAGGCAACCCAACAGTGTTGTAGTTAGGTAAAAGAATATATACGTTTTGTAAAGTATGTGTGAATCTCTTTTTCTCACAGGCAAAAAGATTTGGTGTCTTCCATTTATATACTAACTGTGGTTCTCTCTTTGTTAGTTGTAATATGAAGTTGAATCTTGATTTCCTGCTGGAGATATTATGGGAATATTTATCTCTAATAAGGGTTTACACAAAAAAGCCCGGACAACCACCTGACTTCGTACAAGGTTTGATATTGAGGAAGGGGGTGACAGTAGAACACGTATGTCACGCGATTCATCGAACGCTTGCTCAACAATTCAAATACGCTCTTGTGTGGGTAAGTACCGAACATTCATGACGCGCACCGACGCATACGCATTACACTTTAGATAATTTAGTTGACTGTTAGAGACTGTTACCGATATCACATGTGAATTATTTGTTTTATTCAGGGCACAAGTACTAAATATTCACCTCAAAGAGTAGGACTGCAGCATGTGATGCACGATGAGGATGTCATACAAATAATGAAAAAATAAATTCTCTCCTAACGCTCGTAAAAATCGATGAGAAAACGTGGATAGCAATATAGGCCTTATTTAGCCTTCTATACACTATACACACACACACACACATAAAACACGTGTACACATACAGAATGTATAAATAAAAGAAGAACAGAAAATTACAAAGTAAACAAAATTCTATGGTATTAAGATGGATGTAATGCGTTTGAATTGCATATTTTAAGAAGCTTGTGACCTGCAGACAACTTGTTTAAATAAACTTTGTAAAAACAAATAGTTTTACTTGTTTATTCGCTTGATATCAGGAAAGTGTGTGTGAATTAAAATTAAGAAGTTCGATGGATAAATAAATTCCTCGCGAGTGAAGATCATTCGGTTTCTAACGGAACTGAAATTTGTAACTTGACCGAAGAGTCGATGAAAGTTTTGAATGTAAATTGTTTTCGCGTGATTAAAAAAGAAAAAAGAAAAACTTTGTATGGTTTTGATAAAATAAAATATTGAATTTTATATAAAAACAAAAAACAGTGGATTGTATTTTATGTTTGAAAACCCTCCGATACGTGTCTCACGTGTGCGCACGTGTTCCAAGCTCTTTCGGTTCTGTAAAAAAAAAAACAAGACATTTACTTCAACCTGAAGATCAATATCTTTCTGAGGAATCTGTAATCGCGCTGTGTGCTTTTATGCGGTGATAATGATTTCGATAACGATATTGTATAACAATTGGTGAACGCCAATGTTGCATAATCCGGAAGTGTATGCTATTGTGTCCTTGCTCGGTGTCGTTTTTCCGGTCGGCGAATTTGAGGACAAGTGCGATTCGAACGCGCTGTTCGTCCCATTCGTTGCCCTCACGCGATTCAAATGAATAATGAATGACGTTCCCGCAGCACGACGGATACCGCAAAGAATGCGCGTGGATCTCACTGGCGCATATATTATTGTAACGTCGTTTCGTTCGTTTCTTCGGTTTGAACACCTTCTCTCTTTCTTTCTCTCTTTCTCACGCCTATTCCGTTCTCCTCGACTACCGAGCGCGCGTATACGAAAATGCGTTCGCTACTCGCGCGAAGACACACATCCTGATTACTAATTCACGTAGCCGCGGACTACTTCCCCGCCTCGTTGTGACACCAAATCCCATATTCCGGTCAGAATGGAGAGTCAGCGAGCCCCCTTCCGACGCGGCGAGCTCGATGATCCACGCAAGCGAGCGATTCGCACCGGATCTTATACACACAGATTGTCTCGCCGCACTGCTGTCTGGAAATATTTCGTTTCTCGATAGCGCAGAATTTCACGATAAATTTGAATTTTTGCGACATGCTTTCGCCTAAGCGTGAAGTTCCGTCGTCGATTTCTAGTGGCGCGGGACATTTCACGGAAATCGAGCGAACGAGATCGCACAAATCGACGCGATCTTTATCTATCCGGTCTGATTTTCTTTCCGACTACCTTTTTGTAACGTGCGGTAACAAATTACGCGTGTAAATGTAACCAGCTTTTGCCCCGCTGGTTTTTTTGTTTTTTCGTCTATCAAAAACGAGGTCCCGGAAGATCTGGTCACTTTGAGTTTTGTTTGCCGAAAATGCTGTCGAACAGACAGAAAGAATTTGAATATTTCTTTGCGAGAGAGATAGAGAGAGAGAGAAATTTGTTTAAATGTTTTCGCAGGAGAGAATGCGGATTGACCGCGTGGAAGAGCCCCGGTTTTGTGATCGAGCACAGGAATTTTTTGCAACTTGTCCCAGGTCGCGCCGAAAAGCTTTGTACCGCACACATGGAACGTCTTTATTACGTTCATTAATAGATAACGAGAGAGAGTGCGCGTTCTATTTCTATTGTTCGATGATAAGTGAGATATGGATCTATAAAAGTCAAGCGAGATAATAGAAACGCGATTACACACGACTGACGTGTGCATCTGCCGAATCAACGGTAATGGATGTCCGATTAACTCACGATCGGATTAATCGCGTCTCGGTGGGTCACGCGCGTCAATTAGTTGCGAGTCAATTTCTAAACTTTTTCGTTACGACTGTACCATCTGTACACCGAGGCTATTCATTAATTATCTCGTCTCTATTCTCATTTCTAATCGCCGAGATCTCCAATGAATCTAGCGCTAAAACAGTTTGTTGTCACAAATTAATCCACTACGTGGGATCTGACATATTTGCACTTACATTTGCACCGACCACAAGGTTCTTTCACGCGGTCAACGCGGATGTGCGAAATACCAAGAGAGAACAAACGGTTTATCGCACAAATTCGTTCGTTGGATGTAAACCAATTTTTTTTCTTTTTCAAATTCAAATAGATATTTTTTCCGTACGTTTGCCATCTTGCACACAACGTTCCCGCATGTCTCTCCTACAGAGAATAAATCTTTCTCGCGAACAAATATAAAATTTATTTCGCATTTTTGTTTTTTTCGTCTTTGAGAGCAAATTAACATTTTCAGCAAATAAAAATCAAACATCACAAAGAGAGTATGTCATATTTTTCCCCCTTACTTTCTCCTCGAAAAGTCTCTCGCAGAAACTTTCAAAAAAAAAAAAAAAAAAGCGAACATAGTCGCGCCGATGATGTCTCGCACATCGTCGCACACAACTTCGAGATGTCGAAGTTCTTTCGATCAATAGACCATAACGTGCTGGACTTCGTGTGCGAGCATGTGTGTTAGATCTACAAAGATTATCTCTCGGGAGTAGTCTCGAAGCGTGAAATCGTTCCAGAAACTGGAATGTATCGCACACAACAAAAATCGTCCGGGCGTCGTCGCCGCTCCGAGCGTTAGAGAGACGGGGCGGATGCTGGACGGTATTATCGGTAGCTACTATGCGATTCTCATAGAAGGAAGTTGTCCGGTATTTACAGTTAGATCGGCCGGCCCGACGACCATCGAACGCGTGTGTCTTGCTTTCGCTCCTCGTTCTTATGACGAGGAGACAAACGTTTCATTTCTGTGATTTTTATCTCCGGCTTGACTTAACACCGGCTAGATCATGTTACATCGTGAATGAAAAAAAAAAAAAAAAAAAGAGAAGAGGTATCTAATAATCATTTGATATAACATATGTTACAATCGACTTTTAACGTGTTGTTCTAATAATTACGACGTATCAATCAATATTTTTTATACTCTCGAGTCCGTTCAATATTTATTAGTCGCGCGCGCACACACACACACATACACATTGGCTTTAATTTCTCTTTCAAGATTTTAATTATATTCAAAGAAAAAGAAATTCTTTCCTACTATCATTCTCTTCTTCGTATCGTTGATGTTTCGACGAATACGATGTCACGTAAGATTGCACTTGTTCTGTAAAAAAAAAGAAATATCTTGTTATTTAAAATATTAATATATATATATTTAAAAAATATTAATATATATATATATAACACTCTCTTCATTTCTCTCTGCACAGGTCCCGCTTTTTTTTTAAATATAATCGAAATAAATTTTATCGAAATTATTAATTCCGATAAAGTCAATTTTAACAACAAACATATTTATCATCTTTCCGCAAAACAAACTGATGAAATCAGACATAAGTGATATTGAAACAAATTGGCCACATACACGTGTGAATTAACTATATATATCCAGAAAATTGTATCTAATCACTGTAATATCTAGTCCTACATTTCCAGATTGTTAATGTGACGACGCTGAAAGGAGAGAGAGACCCGCCACTCAAANAAAAAAAAAAAAAAAAAGAAAAAATTTCTTAATAAATGTGCACGACAGGATAATGGATCAATTGGCCGATATAATGTTCTCTGCTCACACAATTACTCGCATTACGCAGCACAACGTGTAATTAGCCGCTTCAAAACCAAACAGCCGCCACTATCGATCTGGGTAAACCGCATTATATTCATTGCAAAAGTAGTACATCCAACACCGTCATCAGACGAGATATTAAACGATTCACCAGAGGGAACGAGAGTGATAATGATTGTCTAACGTCCGTTTCACTTGTCACAGATCTGTTTCTGAAGAAAGAGAGAAAGACAGTGACGAGCAATTAATAAATAAATACATATATCTCTTCATGCGCTTATTTTTATCAAGCGTAAACAAACAATTTCAAGTGTTCGAATTCAAAAAATCAAAATAAAACCACACAGCCAAAAAAAATGCAAAAAATCGAAAGTAGCTAGTCTCGAATCTTTTTACACGTATATTTATCTCGCGGAAATAATGATCGAAAAAAAAATTGTAATTAAAAAGAGAAATACCACGCAGATTAAAGAAAGAAAAAAATTATTAAAGAGAAACGCGAGATTAGACTGGTCGGAGAGGATTCGCGATTGTTGTTATTCCGCGCGAATATATTTACGTCTTAAACAAAAAAAAAACCAGGATGCAGGATGCGAAATATCCGTTTCACGGATCCGAGTGTGTAAAATGCACGCACGCACGCACGCACGCACGCACGAAAGGGAGAAAACGCGCGGAGACCACGTGGAGAGCAAGAAGCGGAGGTAGGTGAGGATAGATATTTTGTACAGTACGGACGAATGCAGAAAGAGCACGACGGGAAAGAGGACGACGAAGGAGCATGAAAGGAGGTGGAGGTGCGAGCTGGTATAAAAGGATCGCGTTGCGGCGCCTCGTCTGTTTCAACACTCTCACCGGGATCGTTCGGTGGATCGCTCGGTGAAGAAAACGGAACTTACATACGTGTGTCATCGATCGTCTCTCCGAGAAGATAAGGAGTTTAAGAGAGAACGAAAAAAAAAGAGACAGACAGATAGAAAGAGAAGAGAGAGGTGAGTGCCCAAAGAGGATTATCGCGCCCGGATTGCCAAAAATTAAAAAAAGTGGAGAACAAGTTTCCGCCACCCCGGATCTACGAAAACAAACCTCGACTTCCGTGTCGTTCACTTCCCTCGTTCATTTCCGATCAAGTAATCTCGAAGGGACGACGATTCTCCCCGCCCGCCCCCCCCGAACCCTGATTGTGACACTGTGTGCAACAATTGTAGTGGAGTAACCGGTATACACTCTGCGTGTGATTTATTCGGAGATACGTACGCATGTTTTTGCTGTGCAAGTTGGTTTCCCTCGGTTGAATCTCTATGTAAGACTCTCGTCGCACGCACAAAGATTTACTTCCGGGTTTGATGTTATCAAACGTCTGTTGCTCGCGAGGGTATAACTTAAAAGTAGTCTTCTTTCTGCTCGCCTCTTTCAACAGAAGGTGCGTATGTGTGACACGAGCTGCATCCTTCACTCGAAGATACCAAGCGAATCGTCGCTAAAATTATAAAAAAAAGAGATGTCTTAAAAAGATTGTTTTCAGTGTGAAACTTGATTTATATAAACTTGTCTCTCCTCGGAGAGCTCGTTATTTATTTTTCTGTTAATTTCATTGAGTGAAGTAAAAGTAAATTAATTGTCGCTTACTTTCGGAAAAAGAATTTTTAAGCAGATCTTTGTCGGACGAAGGAAAAGAACAGCGTCGGAGGTTTCAACAATTGTAACGAGAACAAAAATAAACGGGAAAACATTCTCGACGACGTGTGAACAATCTTTTACGTACGAAACACTTGTGTGAGAAATACAAATTTTGTCAGTAATCATTAAAATTCACAATTGTTTTTGCGCGCGTAGAAGCAACTTGTGTCTTTGGTGTGACCTCTCGCAGCTTGTGAATAAATTTTTATTCAACTGATTGTTATTCCATTTGCAACGCGCTTTTTGTTCGGGATTTGAATTTTCTTGCGATTCGTGAATCACATCTACACGACAATTTCGCGAATTCGTGCTTCGAAAGCTGAAGGTGTGTTGTACGCGCAAGAATGCGCGATATACCTACGAGAACTGGCAAACGGGTTAATCGCCGATCGGTATGTCTATGTATGCGTCTCGGTTAACAAATATTTCCTATTCTCTTTCTCATCTAAGTAATTTGTTCGAGATTACAACAAAACGGATTATTTATTTATCCGTTCGTTTACAGACAAGTCGATCGTTGCCGTCAACACCTTTTTCTTCTTTATTTCGATGACCTCAAAGTGTAACGCGAAGTCGACCAACTGCACTTCTCTGTCCACGGATTCCTCGGCATATTTGTGCTATTTTTAAAGAAGACAGAAAATTGTCTTGCATTTACGTACACGTTTTTCGACTGGTCAAGAATTCCATTTTGTTTTTCTCTGTTGCAGAGCCATGAGACTAGCGGCAGTGCTGACGTTACTGTGCTGTCTGGCAATAGAGGTACTCGCCTCGCCAGTGCCCAAGATCGCCGATAGTGAAACATTAACTCACAACGCCCTGGAAACCGGCAGACAGGCATCCGCGCCGGCAGTTCCTGTTGCCAGTTCCGACGACGACGACGACGACGACGACGACGATGACGACGACGTCGACTTGGATATCACCGGTGACGACGACGATGACGACGACGACGACGAGGAGGATGACGACGACGACGACGACGACGAGGGTGATTACTTGGAGCGTTTCATCGAAGATATACTCGGAGGTGAGAAGTTCATTACTTGAATTTTTAACCGAACGATTTTATTTTATTTTATTTTTTTTTTTTGCACGATCGAACACATCCGCGGCATCGAGGAAGAAACGTAACAGCTTAAAAATGGAAAAAATGATAAACCGCGAAGTCTCTTCTTGTAAATATAAATCCGTAAAATAAAACGAACAACTTGCAACTTGTTTCGTTCGCGAAAGTTAAAACGAAGAACGCGACAAGCGTCTCTTCTCGATTTGTATTTTGCCGTATCAATTTCCTTTCCCGCTAAAATCGAACAATGGAGAATCGCGCGAACTGACACCGTTATGCAAACGCGAATCTTTTTCTCCGTGCGCGTTGTTCAAAGAATTTATTTCTCCTTTCTTCTCTCCGTTTCTCCGTCCTTTCCTTTCTCACACATACACGCGCGGTAACGGTACGAGGTGCTTGAACTCGTCCAAATTAACATAAATCGACAGCGATCCTCGTTCGGAAAAAAATTTCTACGCGCTACTTCTTCACATTGGCCTGAATACCGAAAGATAATGCGAGTTCTCGATCCTCCGGCCGTCTTTTAACGCGCGGAACGTTAAAGATTGTTATGTATATAAAGTGCATATATGTATGTAACGTCGCGCGTAAACTTCTCGTCGAGGTTTCATAATCTCAATTATCAAGATCGATTTGTTATTTCATTTACCTTGAAATTTCTCTCATCTTACGTAATTTTGTTTTCTTTTCTGGTGATATAATATGGCAAAAAGTGTTCTCAAATGCGCCGTTATTTATTTCAAAATTCGTCTGCCCACAGGAGAAGATGACGACGATGATGACGAGGAAGACACCGCTCCGGCCGCCGTCGCCACACCGGTACCTGTCGCACCTGTCGCGCCCGCAACACCTCCGCCGGTCTCCATCGCTTCGCAGCAGTTACCGCTAGCCGTGGTGGCCGATCTGAACCAAGCCGCCGCCGAGGCGGCCGCGGAGGAAGCTGCAGCTGCGGCTGAGGTGACCTCCGACAACGACGCCGAGAGCTACGAGGACGAGGACACGAGCGACGTTGTCTCTAACGAAGGCCAGGCCGCGTCCAATGTGCACGAGTCGACGCTTGAAGGTGCCGAGTCCGTCTCGAATCCGGTGGCAGTCAACGCCGTCGGGACGCCAGTGTCGCCCGGCGGCGTCGCGGCTGCTGCACCGGCCACGACAACTGATGACGATGACGACGACGACGACGACGACGACGATGACGACGACGACGACTTAGACGTAGACATCACGGAAGAGGACGATGACGATGACGATGACGACGAGGAGGACGACGACGACGATGACGAGGACGACGAGGTGGATGACATCGCCAGCATCGCCGGCGCTAGACACGCACGTGAGTTCAAGGGCAAGAAGGCCAAGAAAGGCCATAGCGCCAAACACGCTCGCAAGTCGCGCAAGTCGCCCGCGCGATCGGTCTCTTCCTCTTCTTCTTCTTTTAAGTCTTCATCTTCATCTTCTTCTTCCTCTTCCTCCTCTCCCGCGTCGAAAAGCGTTTAGATCGAAAATCGAAAATCAGTGGCTAAGTGCAAAGTGATCACCCGACTTCGCGCTCGACTCTTCACCGACGCGACGACACGATAATGTCGTTTTTCTCGCACAGAACTTTCTACGAAGGCAATCGTTGCACACCAATGATAGTCTTATCGATTAAATTATATTCCAGCCGAGCGCCTGCGACTTCGCGTCTCAGCTCGATCAAACCGTCTCGCCAAGCCCGATCGCGTAACACTTTACAGTGTAATATTTATATATTGTTTTTTTTTTAATTAATTAATTTTATTCATTTTATTTTCGTAAACGTTTAAGAAATTTTTACCAATTCGTTTTTCTTACGACAATCGGGCGTCTCCCAATGAGCTTGTCGAGAAGCCATTCGCGACTATCCGCGCCACGAGCAGAGTTTCTGCTTGTGTGGTCCCCTTTAGCGCTCTAGACAATGAACTACTTTGCTCTAAAACATTGCCCTTGTAGCGTTTAGTTATTTATTGTATTTTTGTTTTTATATTTATTTAATACGCGGTAATACACGATCTCTCCGTTTGAAATCGCGTCGTAACTTCATACACGTCGACATTTCTGTGACCGGTATTCACAGTCGGATCTTGTATTTGAGTTCGTCTCAAGTTTATTTTCAGACGGAGTCGTTTCATTGGCTGCAGAGCATCTGAGGATAAAATTATTAAATATAAGATTCGACTGTGAATAGCGAGATCCATTGTATTTTTTCTCCTTTCCTATCTTCTGTCTCTCGTAGTTCTCTCGGCGGGGCTTGCTCTGTTTTCATCACGAGGCTTTAACGAACGTGTTACAAAAAAAAGGGTGTAATAAGAGTAACTGGTACCCTCTCAAAAGACGCACGTCGTCTTGTAGTGTATTTTATTAACTTGAGATGTGCCACGCACACATTGGAAACTGCGCAATGAGTAAAATTTAGTGAGCTCCCTCGTCGGAGAAGCGGACACGCCGCGCTGGGCGCAAACGTTCCAAAAAAAACGTTTGACATAATTATCCGTCAGATTGACGGATAATGTTTGAAACTAGGCACATCTCTGGTTGTTCGATGTTTGTTTGTTTGTTTTTTTTTTTGAAATTTTTCAAACGCCTTTTAGATTTTCGCCATTATTTGTTTCTTTTTGAATCTTTGCGTCGCTTGAAGGAGCATTGAAGTTGCTTTGGTGCGGTGACCTCACGTCACGTATTTCCCTCGTTTTCCAACATTCGCGATCCGATCGCAAAAAAAAATAAATGAAAAAAAGAGAAAGGAAGAGAACGGAGAGAGATTGTGTGTGTGTGTGCGCATGAGAGAGAAAGGAAGACCCAGATATATATATATATATACGTACCATTCAGTCTCATCTGCGGGATCTGACGAGATTCCGTCTTTTCGAGTCAAGCGATAAGACGCTTAATCTGGTAGCGATATTTCTCATCTTTCATCGTCCGTGCGATTTGTTCTCTTTGTAAAACCTACAAGAACACAAAATTTGAACGCAATGCAATTTGACTTGTGTGTATATAATAAAAGTATACATATCCGTCACCTGCCAGATTAAACGGACGATCCAGTGAACGGTGTTCGATTCTGTGTTCCACGTGCGCGATCGAATTGAGAGATTTTTCTAACGTTACTTCTTTGCGTAGTACCAAGACTTGTACAGAGATTATACATTGTTCGTGTCTTCTGGAAAAGATTGAAAATACAGATAATTTATTATTTTTACAAAATTGTGTATATCGTCTCTCATTTATTTCACCACCGTCCAGTCGAATCGATTCGTGCGTGTTCAATGTCCAGATACACCTTGTTGTCACGCGCGTGCGCGATCCGGGAGGGACTGCGAGTTCTCTCTGCGTTTTCCCTTCTTCGAAGCAAACACGATTTCTCAAACAAAATCGTTAATCTTCTTCGACCGGGAAGTTCAAAACCACCTTTGGTCACAGAGAGGGAGAGAAAAACGCGGGAAAAATCTGGACGGTTGTCTCGAGTAAAGAAATACGGAAGGCATTTTTTAAGAGCGTGTCGTTGAATAAGTTGAACTCGACGGGAAATCGTTCGATCTCCCGGCTGAGGAAAAGACGTGACGTGCGGCAACCCGCCTGGCTATTTGAATGCGTTCGATAACAGCGCTTCTCTTTTCCTGTCTTTTCTTCCCATGTTAGCTTTTATTAGATTCTTGTACTTGCTTGTTTTTTTGTTCTTTTTTTTTTTTTTTTTGTTCTTGTCGCTCGTTTCCTCACGAGACCGTAATCGCTCTTGCCTGCTGTCGCTTCAGTAATTTGCCAAGTAGTTCGCGTGTTTGGTGGACGGTTGTTTGGACGATTGACTGCAACAACGTGTAACTGGACAGCACAGCGCACGATGTCTCTCTCTCCATTTCATTCAGCATTCCCGTTTCTCCCACCTTCCTCCTAAGTAGATATAGAATTTAGTAGTTAGTAACTAACTATATGCGGTAGTTGTAATAAGAGAAGTTACATATACATATGTATAACCAAACGAAAGAGAATAATATCTGATGGCAAACAGTTGATGATGTTGTTTGCTGATCTAGCGGCTGATGTTCAAATGTCTCTTTCATTGTAGATCGCTCTATGGTAGATACATATAGTAGATTTCTTTTATTGTTTCTAGTTGGATCTGTTCTCGACTTCTTAAAGCTTGTACATCTCTGTTAGTTCTAATTTTGCTTCAATCTTTGCTAGTTCTTAATGTAGTATACAATTAAACAACATTTGGATAACACGATCTTTGGAGTTGCGGCTAAAACTAGAGATCCAATGCGGAAGCAGCGAGATAAACATTGCCGAAGATTCAATCGCGAAAAGAGAAAAAGAGAGAAAAAAAACAACAACGTCGCTATCAGCTTACGAACGGGGAGTCTTTAATCAGCCGTCACGCCACGTTCAATTAACTTTCTACATATCTGTCGGGTTAAGTCCAACAAAGGTGCGACCGCGTTGAAATTTTTTCCCGGCTTTCACCAGAAGTAGCCGGTCAAAAAAGAAACGAGGCCGCTGACCCACAGAGAGCTCGCGCAACGGAAGAGCCTTCTCCGGCTGCGACCCTGACCCATTATCGAAGTTATCAAGCCGAATGTCCTTCGATTGTCGTAGCGTGACACGTTTCTCGAAAATTCCTACGCGACTTATCGTCGCCGTTAATCTCTCGGGTGTGTGCGAATTCGATTGACCCGCGTTTTGTTTTTTTCAAGAGTAAAATATTTATTAAAAAAGCGAAAATTTATCTCCGGCGATCAATGCATATTGAGAGTGGGATACGGGCGTGTGAAAAAAATTTACCTCACGTGGAATTCAAGTATAAATTACTGGAATACAAATGTGTGTGACACAAAATACTGGAATATGTGTGCGATTTAAAAATAAATATTTTCTACTTCTCGGACGGAGTCGAAGTGCTGAACGGAGTGAGCTCGTTATCGAGAGACACACCGATCGGCATTCACCGTCTGTCTATGCCAGTAAGTAAACGGCCTTGATATCGCCCGTGGCACGAGAGTCTCATCACTGATGCGACTCCGGAAGAAAGTGTGCTTACATGCTGCAGGTGCAACGGCCGGGAGAGAGTTTTTAGGTGGGCAGAGCGCGCGTACCGAGGGGGAGAAGTGTATCTCGACGGCTTCGTGTGTACGTGCGGGATCTGAACGCGTGTCCGCGCCGCGTACTAGATGGGTCTGCGCGATGTGGTACCGAACGAGGTCGTGGCCTAGATCGGGGACCAGTTTGGTCGCGCCGAAGAATTCCGATATACCGTTAATATTGTCGCTGCGCTCTAAAGTAGGCCCCACCTCGATCGGCGACTTCCTTCTTCCAAGAGACGTAAGAGCGCGGCGAGGGAATGCGTTTCCCTTCATTAAAACCCGAGAAACGATGCTCCGAGGTGTCCCGAATCGCGCAAGGTGGCACAATCCCGTGCCCGAGGGTCGACGACCCCCGGAGGAAATGAACTTCACGAAAGATGGGAACTTCAAGGTCTTCCGCTCGCGCGTTATATCGAAGATCTCTGTTCTCTTTCTGGAGAACGCGGAAATTATGCTATGAATTTCTGGGTCAATCGGACGATTCCGGCGAACGTGAAGATTCACATCTCGTAAGCTGACGGCCGTTGATGATCTGGTGCATCTCGGGTGTGTGCGATGCCTACTAAAACATTTTCTCTCAGAATATATACATATATACGTTCTAAATTATACATATATACATGTATAATTATACATATATACATGTATAACACTAGAGTGCTAATTTATAATTTGATAATTATAATTTATAATTTGACTATAACAAATGCCATGTAGAACATTTCAACAGATTCCTGATATTTGTCGCCACATCGCTGTGGAAGGAAATTACTTTTGTGTTAGGCTTTTTCAGGATGTAAAACAAAAATAGATGCAAACGAGAAAAAATCGAAAAAAACCAATGTTCATTTAGCTTTAACATTGTAATAATCATAATCTACACACAAACATATTATTAATTCGATAAAGATGATAAAGTAGTCCCGGATAGTCGTTTTCTATCTCACTAATATGAAGAATACTTGAAGATATGTGAAGTTCGACTATTAAATAAATGTATTATTGCTTCGTATGCTCATTGTCCGAATAATTTGAGAGCTTGTTCGAGACACAGAAATCAGATACAAGATTCATCATCTCTATGATCCATCTTAAATGCTACCGATTTCAGAAATTTTTTAGGACACAAGAGCTGTTCTAGAGTGTAAAAATTAACGTCTTCGCTTGAACTTTCGCGAAGAAGTACTCAAGAAACTGGGAAAGAGGAATTTAAAAAAAACTGACGCGACTGTCTTATCAATCGATTTAGGTGGCATGGAATCCGAACCGAGCGTTCACGTGCCGGCGATTTACGTGGCGAAGTACAATCGCTTCGTCGACAACATTCTCGGCAAGATCAACAACATACTGCGCACCAATTACGAGCCGGTTACCGTGAAATTGACGAATCCGACGCCGGGCACCAAAGCGAACAAGAACAAAAACAAAAACAAAAACAAGACAAAAAAGAAGAACAATAAGAACGGCACCAAGAAGAGCGCTTCGAAACCGATCGACACCGCAACCGCCGTCACTGAGAGAAACGACAATGAGAACGCGGTCGAGGTATAATCCACATAAATTCTAATCACATCTCTCCCATACTTTATTCATGCGTTTTTTTTTTCAATATGTAAAATATCTGCGATTCGCGCGCGCGTGTGTTTGTCTAGAAAGTAACCATAGAGTCTGTCGCGACGCAAACGGCCGCAACGGAGAAGGAATCGATCTCACCGGTCACGATTTCCACGGAAGCCAGCGTTAGATCCAGCAACAAACACACGTCCGGCAACAAGGGTTCCAACAAGAATCGCAAGCGAACGAAAAACAAAACGAAGAACCAAACCGGAAACAACCAAAACAAGAACAAAGTAATTAAAATCGGAGCACGTTCGCTAATAATTAAACAAAAAAAAAACCAATAAAAAGTAGATGTTTCCGATTGGAATATAAAATCTAAATTGTTAAAAAATAAAAACAAATTTTCACAGACGAAGTCCAAGAACAAACCGAAAGCAAGAGCCACGCTGTACGGATTGGCGTCGCTACAGAGAACCGGCGACGTGTCGGTGAACATGATGAGCGATCACACGACGATCAAGACCAAGTTCAGTCTGGGACCGCTGGTGCTGAAGGTCGAGAAGGAGTTCGGCCGGGCCGCGAAGAAAGAGCTGAGGAGCGCGACCGCCACCACGGCCGAAATGTCCGGCAAGCTGAGCCTGCGTGTCCTGCACGGCGGCGCGGCGACGTTGCACTCTATTCGAGTCTTGCAACCCAAACAGGTACTGTGTCAAAGAAAAACATGAAAGAACGTTCGGTTAATATAACGGGCTAGAAATGACAAGAGCAAATACGTATAAATATGTACGCACTGTGTCTGTCTTGGGTCCGAACAAGATTGTTTCCCGAACTTCTTTGTAACGTAACGTTCACTCGCTGTCGTTCCTACTTCAAATATCGCACTACAACGACATTTGTCCTCATCAAATATATGTAGTTGATTTGTGTGTAATACTTCACGTATTGTAAAATTGATACAATAACGTCAATATACGATAAGTGAAAAAATCTCGGGGAAAAGGTTCCTGCACGTACGGAACAAAATCGATATCTGATTATAAATAATTATAATACCATATAATTACATGAGATCGAAACGATCTCCCTCACATGTAATTATATATAATTACACGCAGAAAGAGAATTTGTATCCACGTACGCGAAGAACTTTTTTCCCGAACCGTCACAAATTACATGATTATATACACGTATAAAACATAAAAATCGAATATAGAAAATAACGTGTAATGCAACTAAACGCTTTTTTAATCAGGTCCGGGTGGAAAGTCAGGACGATCACGACAGAACGCGGGAGTTCGTGTGGAAGAGATCGTCCCATATCGCGCATTTGGTGTCGCAGAAACTTTCTTCGGCCACCAGGTCAATGCTTCGGCCGTCGCCTGTTGCGCCTCGTACTTAAAATTTATTAACTTATAATACTCTTGCCGAGACTCTTGGTCCAATTGAAATCGTCGGCAAATCAAGTGTACGCGCACCGCTGTCCGATTGTTGGATTACGACACGCCGTTTTGTCATCATCAAATTGCGAGAGACGACTCGACACGATTTTGACGAGCGCGCTGTGTCTGTGTCTGGTTTTCACGGGACGCATCGATCGCTTCTTTTCTCCTTCGAGACAACGAGCGAAGGAGGAGCCGAATGCACTCGCGGGAGAAAGTGTCGAAGAAACGTGCCACACACTGTGTGTGTCTTCGAACATCGACTGTATTGTTCTTCAAAAATTTTGTCAGAGAAAACATTCCAATTCAAAGTTTAAATATGTAAAAAGATCACGTGGACTGACAAATCGAGAATAATTTCTCTTGTCATTTGCGTTAAAAAAAAAATAATAACAATAAAATAAAATAAACAGATTTCAAAGTGCTAAAGAGAGAGAATCGATTATATAAGAATCGCGATTATTTAAGAATAACGCGATAAAAGAGAGACGCTATATACGGGTATCATGGATTTCACATTGGACCAATCTTGAGTGGTATTATCGTACTTGTGTTTACTAATTAATTATAATTATTTATTTATTTATTTATTTGTCACATAGTTCGTAATTCATCTTTGGAAAGTCTGAGATATATATATATATATATGTGTATGTTCTAAGAGAACTAATGGTTTATATAAATCGTATAGCAAACACAAGCCGTGAGTTAAGTTGTTTCTATTTTAGATATTGTATGTAAAACAAGAATCTCTATTATAAAGGTCAAAAATATAGCAATTATACAAAAAAAAAATATATATATATACACACACACACACATAAAATAACGCTTTGTTTGTCATCGCACTCCAATTACGTTTCCCGTTACGTGAAACAAAAGAATTTGTTTGCACGCATATCCACGACCATGCAATTTCGAAATCGTTACACACACAGTAGTCACATGTAAATGCATACATGTAAATAATTAACAAGTTGCACTTTGTGCCTGAGAAATGTGTGAGCGCACTATGAACTTGATTACATATGTGTGTGTGTTTTTGATAAGATATTTGTTTAGTCTTTTCACGTAGAAAAATTGCGATAATTGCAGATAATTCTGGTATCTATAATGCGCTTATCGAAACGTCATTATCATTCTGCGGACAGTTAACGCATCGATGATCGACACATTTGTAATGAGGGAGAACATTTCAAACTTTCCGTTTACCTCTTATTTCATTACTTATTACACACACACACACACACACACATTGCTTCACTATATGTCGTCGTGTCGATGATCAAAGTTCGCGAATCATAAACATTTCGCGATCGACTGTTTCTTAAGGCGTCATTATATTTTTTCCGCGATATTCTGATTAAAAGTTTTTATTTTTTTTTTTATTAGCTCAATCATAGTGTGTTTACTCGCAAATGCGAGAAAATAGACACGATCTTTTCTTTCTAATCGGTACAGTGATAAGACTATGGGCGGTGTTCACAGTCCGATATCTTATGATTAAATTCGTTTTAAGGTCATCGTAAGATCGTGTACGGGCGTCCCATTGGCCGCACACCGTCTGAAGATAAACTTAAAACAATTTTAAACAGATCAGAATGTGAATAACGGCGCCTCTATCTTTGTTTTTTGTTGAGTCAGTTGTGCATAGAGATCGTCGTGCTGGAAATAGGCAGTAGTAGATTTACATACAAATGTTTCTTCGGAATGCATTATGATGATGACGATCACAACGACGACGACGACGACGCGCAGTTCGTGACTTCGCTTCTACGACCTGATTTATACGCGCAATTCATCTTACAGTTTCTCTCGAGACGCGATCTAAAACGATCGTTCCCGAATCGTTACGTAATCGCTTCGTTATGAAGACATTCCCGCCGAATGCAGAGGTGACAAATAATTGTGCGATAACATTGACGACGTGGAAGTGTCTTGAAAGAATCTTTCTAGAGAGAAAAACTCACCACACACGCATCATTTCATACGTGAAATAAATTCATTTTCTGATCAAACGTAGAAATTATAGTGTGATATTTAATCTTGCAGTAGTTCGTTTTGCTTCAAAAATGATGCGGAGAGATGAATCGAAGATATACGTACCTCGTTTATTCGAAAGTGGGAACACGCAATACGCATGCGCGGAAAACCCGACTTCTTTCATTATAAACATGTGTGCATGTTGTTTGCTTTCGTCCACCGCTTTCGTAAAGAGGCAAACAGTCGTGGCCGCGACACCGATGCGGCAGTGCTCGTGAGGAGGAGGTTTGTGCGTGCGCGCGGCTCTCGCTCGAAAAATTTTTCTCCTACCGCTTTCACCATCGTCTCGATGACGTCGTAGTGTCGCCGATACAAGGTACGTTAAACTGTAAAAAATAAAAAGAAATAAATATCGCTATTCTCCTGGTGCGACATCATTTGCATGCAGTTCGTTCGCGGCACGCAGACCGCAAAAATTTTGCGGCTTCTGCGAACAGAACGCGTTACGCGCGCGACAAGAAACAACGCGTCGGCCAATCATCATCTTCGCTCTCGTGGAAAGGCAACATATTGATTGGCCATCGCGTCGCTTCTAGCCGCGCGTTGACGCGTCCTGTCCGCAGAAATCCTTAAGAACACTTTATGCACAGGCGCGTGCGCATACATTATAACAATCGCGCGCGCCCAACGCAAATGTTGCTCCTGTTGCTTGCTACCGCAACATCGTAATCCCAAAATAGGATCAAGGATAACGACGTAGTAGATTGTTTGCGTGCTGAAGCGGCGTGCAACGACGAGTCGAGAGAAACCGGTTGCGTTCGAGTAAGTATTCTTGAAAAAAAATTTAGTAGTTGAAAGAAATGTTATACACATGTATATTTAAATATAAAGTAATATAAGAATGAATATATGCATACCTACACAGTTTACTGTTTGATCCAAAGTGCGTAGATTGAAGTACGATTTAGATCGTACTTCAAGTGTCTCTTATCGAATATAAAAAAGTTTTTTGCTTTCAGATTCCATTCCACTTTAAAGAGAAGTTTCACAACAACACACAGCACAATGGCTTCTCTTGTAGCGAGTATCAGAATGACAAATTCTCTTCATCACGTGTGCGCTTGTATCACTAGGACACTGGCCACAAGTGTGATGCCAAATCCAAAAGATGACACCAGAGAAATAATCGTCAGTTATTTGGACGGGAAGGATAACGGTATCGCTGTGCTAGGATTAAACAGACCCGCCGCTCGCAATTCCTTCGGGAAAACTTTGGTCTCTCAGCTCAACGAAGCGGTGAGCAACATCAGGCAAAACAACAATCTGAAAGTGTTGATTGTGCGCAGCCTCGTTCCAAAAGTGTTTTGCGCCGGGGCGGATCTGCGGGAGAGACTGAAGATGAACAATTCGGAGGTGCCGGAATTCGTGTCCTCATTGAGAAATCTTCTCACGGATGTGGAGACTCTGCCAACTCCGGTGATATCGGCTATCGACGGTGTGGCGTTAGGAGGTGGATTGGAGCTCGCTTTAGCCACCGATATCAGAGTCGCTTCTTCGGAAGCCAAGATGGGTCTCGTGGAGACTAAGTTGGCTATAATACCAGGAGCCGGTGGTACGCAGAGACTACCGAGAATAATCGGAGTCGCAAAGGCTAGGGAGTTGATCTACACGGCGCGGATTCTCGACGGCGAGCAAGCGATGCAGATCGGTCTCGTGAACGAGGTAGTTCCACAAAATAAGACTGGCGACGCCGCGTATCAAACGGCTCTCTCTATCGCGAGAGAAATTCTGCCTAATGGTCCTATCAGTGTCAGGTGAGTTCTTGAAAAAAAAAATACAGACAAACCAAATTTTAGAAGATTTCAAAACTCGCATCACTCAGTATGTTACTGAGAGAAATTTACATTTTATAAAATAAAAAACAGTGTGAGCCAATTATTAAAAACATATTCCGGAATAATAAACAAAAATAAATGTAAAAAAATATATAAGATCAATAAAAATATCAATAAAAGTTATTATTTTTATATTAGCCTGTCAAGCAGCAGCACTCAAATGAAATAATGTTTACTCGGAAGTGCTGTCATAATTACTTTTACATATTATATAATAAACATCGAGTCACAGTAAAACATGCTCATGTAACACTTGGAACCACTTCCTTAGTAACCAGCCACTTTATTATTTATACGGACTACACAATATGTACTTATTTATAGAAATTATTTTAACTATCGTGTATTATCATTTAGATTGGCGAAAGTGGCTATATCCAAAGGCACGGAGGTGTCTCTGGAAGACGGTCTGGAGATTGAAAAACAATGCTACAGCAAGATCATAAACACGAAAGACAGAATCGAAGGACTAGCCGCTTTCGTGGCAAAACGCGCACCTATCTACCAGGGAGCATAAACATTCGCGACAACGAGCGATATATATTATTTTTATATATCGTAAACAAAATTTCATAACTTCTCGCAAGAGATATATATATATACATACATAATAATTAACAAATCTTTCAAATAATCAATTTGAAAATTATACTTTTACTTGAAAACGCATTTATAACTTGTGATATTGCATTAGAAAAACAAATATTTTACGATACTAACCTTGTACACCTCATTGACCATTTGCATATGCTAATATAAAGTAAACATGTATCTTTACGTCAGCGGCAAAAAACGATTCTACGTCATGTTGCGTACGTGTGTACAGACAGATTTTTGATAAAAACAATAAAAATGTTATTTTTGTTTTACATCAGTACCGTGTTAATCACGTAATTATAATAACGTTCACTATTTTGTATGCCTGTAAATGTATTCGAGCAAGCGTGAACGTGTATGTACGTATATGTATATAGAAGATATTTGCGCGAGTGACGCTCATCTCGAGCATAAATCGTAATGTTTTAACCATCTTTTTCATTATTTTTCTTGTTTGGTTTTTTAAAGATTCTGTATATCAAACGAGTCAATAAATTTTTATTATAAAGGAATGCATGTGTCAATGTATTTGTGTAAATGTGTCAAAAAAAAAAAAAAACAGTGTCTAGATGTTTTCAAGTGGAACTTTAAATAATATAATTATACTTATAAAAAATATAATTATATCGTAACAATATAAATATAAATTGTGCAAAAACTTCTTGTGTGTGTATCTAAAATTATACATTAATTAAGTATTACTGTTTACTTATTGCGTTAGGAATGTAATCAATTTTGCAAACATAAATATTTTGCAAAGAATAAAAAAACAAAGTGAATAAAATAAAATAAGGCAAGAACAAAATTGCGTGCGTATCTTATGTATCAGAGTAAAAAATAAAGTGCGCACTTATTTTCAACTAGAAAAATATTTAAATTTTAGACTTTGGCTGTTAAATACATTGCATCGGAACGCTAAGCTGTTCCTTCTCTCTGTTCTCTTTCATAAGTGCCATGAGAACTTTCAGTTGATTCACCGTATCCTTCGGACAAGTAACGCGATGTCCTATCGTCAAATCGCTCTCGTAAATCTCGTGATCGTTACCACCCTCGGCCGTTTTATCGCCGAAGAAATGTATTTCGTCATAACCCTGGATATGACGCAAGCAATAAGTTTTATCCCAACCGATGGGAAAAACATCGAAAGAGATTTGTCCCCCTTTTACAAAAAGAAAAAAAATATATAAATAAATATGCACTTACTACTAGATACACACACACACACACATATGTAAAGCGTGTATTTGTTTTAGTCGCTAATATATGTCTCAAACATATAATATTTACAAAGATATACATTATTTATTTTACTATTTAAATTACTCTTATATATGTTATATATATTTATATTAATTCAATGTATTACTTACCTATGCTGTATGTTAGAGCCAATTCAGGAAACTCCTTTTTGAGAGCCTGTATGAATTTCTCCCGAATGTGATGTTCATTGTCATATTCGTAAAACTGTTCACGTTCCTTTTTACTGCAATTTCGTCCCACTGGCGAAACGTTTATCATGCCTGTGCGAAATTCAACGAATGTTCCGCGTTTAAACGGCAATTTCAGTTCTGACAGGTATCGCAGAACAAAATTGATAAAATCTTGCAGAGCATCCTCTCCGAGCATATCTTGAATCGACTAAAAAAAGAACACAATCAATGTGAGAAACAAACCGTGTGTACATTATTATTATCGTTAGACAAGATTCCTGTCATTATTACTTGCGACGGCAAGGTCTTGCCTTCCTTGAAGCCAATGAGGCCATTTTCTGCGAAGACATACTTGTACTTCTCAAATACATTTTTGTCACCGAGTTGTTCCTGGATTTTGATCAGGTCAGATCCTCCGACTACCGCGATATCAAATTCCTTTTTCACAGTTTCCAGAAGAAATTTTTCAACACTGGAATTAATTGCCTAGAAAGCAAAAATAAAATTTTTGAGCACAAGGTGAAAGAATCACGGATTGGCAACGAATAATTGCAAGTACAAAAAATATAATACCTGTCGTGGTTCGGTGAGTGTGCCATCTATATCAAACAGGCAGATAATTTTCTTGGACATGATGGATGGTCTACTTAAAGAAATTCTGAAACACATATTTATATATCTGATATATCCAAAATCATTCATTCACGCATACAAAATAGAGTAAATCTTTTTAAAAGAACATATAAAACAAAAATATACATAAAAATAGACGTGTAAAAAGTTAATTACACGTTAGCGTCAAAGTGATCGGAGAAAAGTGATCAAAGAGTGAGATTTTCAAGTCACGCGTCGATAATTTGACGAAAATCCCACACTCTCCTCACTCTTCACCTCGTTTCTAACAGAGATCGTTTATCGCTGAAATTCGCGTTTCCGCACATTGTTTCTTGTCTCTCCGATCTATAAAATAGCAATAATATTACATTTCTATCGCAACAGATACTCGAACGAATAAGCATATTCGTTCAAATTTAAACATGATGAAGAACAAGAATGTACTTTAAAGAAAATGCATACGTGTAAGTTGTTTACAAAGAGAGACGTTCGTGACAAAGTTACTTTGGAGCAACGTGCGAGTCTCGAATGTTGATAAAAGTTCATGTTCGAAATAACAGTCGAGAATACTAAAAATACACACGTGCATATATTTTTTTACATTCGCCAGTGTGACGTGCTTTACATGAATGAACGTCACCGAGAAGCAAAACACGCAATGTACCAACCGAATAGAAGAAACATACCAAGTTTAAGTGTTTGGATCTCTTTGTTGCACTTTGCATAGATTTCATTTGCTTAAAATACGGCAATTACAAACGTTCGACGAACCCAGGTGTGGTGTGACAACGCGCGACGTAAGTGATAAGAAGCGGCGCGATGGATAATTACACCTCATCTGCTTTACGTCCAGATATATATAACAGCTTTCCGGCCGCTCTCGGTTGGCAACAATGTGACACACATGTCACGTGTCATGTGCGTTAACACACGCGCGCACACACATGTTGTCACAGAACAGCAATATGTCATCAACCATCAGTTGCTTGAACAAATCGTTATGCATTTTGTTTCACTTTATCTTGCTGATATTACGCAACGCGCACGGAAATGGCGGCACATCTCAAAAAAACGTGCTTCTGCTGTTGGGTAAATGTTTAAAAGTAATTTTTCACACGAACAAAAAGTAAATAATAAGAGTGTTTTCTTTTGTGCCTAGAAAAAATTGTAGAGAATTATTTTCAAATTTTTGTAATAAATTTAAAACACAACTTTTGTATCTATGCACTTTAAAAATTCACTTGTACACTTACAGAATATGCACACATATATCACACACAAATAACACACACATCTCACTTTCTGTCACAAAAACAATTGAATAAATTCTTGTGATCTACAGCCGACGATGCGGGATTTGAAATGCGCTCTTACTTGAACAAAATCTGCCAAACTCCGAATTTGGACAAGTTGGCAAAAGAAGGATTGTTGTTCAATAACGCTTACACGTCAGTCAGCAGTTGTTCACCGAGGTAGTTTTTGTTTTTTTTTCTAAATCAAAATCTACTGCTCATGCAAAATATGAATTTTACACGTTTTACTCATAGTCGTTCCGCAATACTGACTGGATTACCGAGTCACCAGAATGGAATGTACGGTCTTCATCACGGAGTTCATCACTTCAATTCTTTCAATAACATACAAAGTTTGCCAAAGATCTTGAGAAGAAACAACATAAGAACGGGTAAGAGATACAACTGTATGTGTGGCAACTGGAATCTATAGTCTTGACGCTTAAATGTTTTCTCTTTCTGTGTAGGAATTATCGGCAAGAAACACGTGGGTCCCGATAACGTCTATCCGTTTGATTTTGCACATACGGAAGAGAACAATTCTATTCTTCAAGTGGGCCGCAATATAACTTACATCAAATCACTCGTTCGCGAGTTTCTCTCACAGAATAAGACACAGTAAGCAATGATGTTACACATGGTTACACGTAGTTTCAACGTGAGACAATATTTTGCAAACACATTTTTCCCCAATTCTTTCAGACCTTTCTTTCTGTACGTTGCTTTTCACGATCCACATCGTTGCGGACACACTCATCCCGAATACGGCAATTTTTGCGAGAAATTTGGGAACGGTGACGTCGGAATGGGTACCATTCCCGATTGGAATCCGATATATTACCAATGGGAGCAAGTTAAAGTGCCCTACTACGTTCAAAACACCGAAGCTGCCAGGAGAGACATAGCTGCTCAGTATACAACAATCTCTCGTTTAGACAAAGGTAATTCTAAGATATTATATGTACGTATGAAGAGTACACGCGTCCCAAGTGTTATTGCACGAGCAAAGCGTGTTTTGTCAAGTTTAATGCGAAAGCATTTAAAAAATAGAAATTTTTCAGGTGTCGGTCTTGTGCTCGAAGAATTGAAAAATGCGGGGTTCAAAGACAACACACTAGTGATTTATACATCCGACAATGGCATACCTTTTCCAAACGGTCGCACTAATTTGTACGACTCAGGTTTGTGAACTTAGTTAATCAAGACACCAAAACCGAGAGAATGAAAAAGCTAACATGCTTTTTTTATTCTCCATAGAATTTGTTAAGATAGATCTGAACTAGTTAGCAATTTCCAACTTTACACACACACACACACACACACACATACATGCGAGAAGCGTAATAGTTTGAAAACAATTTTGAAGGTATGGCCGAACCTATGATAATCTCATCACCGATCAACGGTCACAGAAAAAATAGCGTGACGTACAGCCTGACGTCTCTACTAGATATAGCACCGACAATATTAGATTGGTTTAACGTAACTTACACAGATCAGATGTCGTCAGATGCTAACGAAATGTCTTCTCCGCAACTGACTGGCAAATCACTTCTTCCGTTACTTCGTGAGGGTATGTATATGATATAGATGTATATTGTCTTCTAGTAGCAAGAATATAGGAACGATATCTTCGTTTGTAGAGCCCGTAGAAAATAATACAGCGATCTTTGCTAGTCAGACGCATCACGAAGTTACTATGTATTATCCTATGAGGGTGATTAGGACCAAGCGTCACAAACTAATACATAACATCAACTACAGAATGCCATTTCCTATTGATCAAGATTTCTATCTATCCCCGACCTTTCAGGTAATCTGAAAAGTGAAATATACCCAAAACCACAAATTATGTTTTAATATAAGAAAAACTACTTTTACATTAATCTAACAATTATTTTACATATATGTAAATGTACATAAACACAAGAAAATGTTATTTTGTTACGTATATCACACAGGACATTCTAAACAGAACAAGAAAGAAGGAGCGTCTACCATGGTACAAAACATTGGAAAAATATTATCAGAGACCTGAGTGGGAATTATATGATCTAAAGTATGATCCAGAAGAATTAAATAATATTGCTTCAAAATCATCAGCAAAGGTGATATAAATTTACAATCAAATTATTGCAGTTGTTTTGACTTTAAATTTACAAAGATATATATGCCAATTTTAGAATATATTTCTTGAACTACGAGATCGACTGTACAATTGGTTGAAAATAACAAAGGATCCATGGTTGTGTGCACCAAATGGTGTTCTAGAAATCTCAGAACATAACAAAGAAAATCCCATATGTATGCCACTGGACAATTTGGATTATTAAAATAAATTAGTTTTAATAACAGTTAATTGTTAAAGCATTTTTTTCTATTCTATATTCAAATATGTTTGCAGTATATATCTTTATATTTTTTACACTATATATCGCCATATATTTTATAATTTTTATATAAAATGTCTATTCAGTTTGAAAAATAAAATTATATTTAATCTAAATTAGAATTTTTCATTTACCTGGTCAAGATGTTTACGGTAGCAAAGAAGCTCTCGATGTCGAAATATTTTTTAATTCCCTTTCTCGATACTTGGAAAGAATCTCATTTAACTGATGAACATAAGCTGACGATTTATTCATAGACTTTATAACCGTTCTCAATTTTGTTTCTATTTCACTTATCTGAAAATTATATAAGATTTTTTTGTTAGTTTCACACAAATATACATCACTAGTAGACGTTAAATAATATAATAAGCAGCAATATATGAGTGAAAAGATATTGATTGCAAGATTAATGAGTAATTGTGTAAGATTCAACTATGTGTACATATATATACACCAAATGATTAAATATCACATCTATGTGAAGTAATTATAAATCTATTTGCACACACAAATACAGAAATCTTACGTATTGCTTGTAGTTCAAATATCTAGTATGTTTCTGATTGTTATTGTAGATCTGTTTTATCTGAGTCATAATAACAAAGCACAGAAAAAGGCCACCTAATAAAACGAGAGAATTTGAAGTTTGAAACCCGCGTAAACCGAGCATGACATCTGTTCGAGGTTAAGAAAGTCCGTAGCGGAAAAAAAATACTTTCGCTCTCTCCAAAATCCTCATGTCAAATGCGGAGAGAAAACTGAAACAAACTGAAGAGCGCGTTTGAACAATTATCGCTTTTCGTCCTGTTCGCTAGCGCCATGTCCACAGTGGCGTCCACATCGGCAATTACGTAGTCACGTCTATCGATATCTTTTGTCGGTATGTGTGCGCATATCTGTGGTTCTATTTCGTACTGTATGCGCGTGCACATCGGTATTACCGACATATTAATGTCGGTAATTATAAATTGGGCGGTCAGTCGTTGCTACGTTTAATTTTTTATTTTAATTTATTACGAATTCTGCGACGGTCCACGAGGAATATTGTACCACGATTATTACTGAATATTATTGTTCTATCCGTCATACCGCACGCGATCGAGAGAGACAAGATCCTGATGTAAAATGTGTTGAACACGCAATAATTTAAAAAAAAAAACGGTAAATTTCTTCTATTATTTAAAAATAATGTCATATTATGTACGTATATATATACATATATATATATATATATATAATGCGTGTAATAAAAACAAATTTCTGTTAAAACTAATAACTAAACTAATTCGATCTGTGTGTAGAAAAACAACGTGAACAATTTTGATAAACACGAAACGAACATTTCAAACTTATTTTTCCTTGCTGTTGTTATTTGTGCAGGTCGTACACGCTATCATCACGCTATCATCACGTTTCCAAACACCTATGTCGATGTTCTATTGGTGTGTTTTGAATCACATACAACCCAGAAAACCCAAATCTGCTTTTGCCTCGAAAAGCGTTTCGATTCTCACGTTGGTCGTCGCACGTCAGTCGAGGTATACATTTCGCTACGTCTATAGAATCTCGTCACCGACTAAACTTGAAATACAGAAGAAGAATCGTATGATCAATGAGACTGTGCGCGTTACGTTTTAGAACAAACTGAAGTAAAGCAAAACACATTGATTTATGTGTTTTAGTGAAATCTTTTGTGAGGACTGTGCGTCGTCAAAAAGATAAATTGAATATACCAATAAAAATTCCAAAGTAAGATATAGCAACTTATCTATTGTTGTCGGGGACAAAATATATATAGATTATTTTATGAAATAATGAGAAAGAAGTAGTAAAAATAATAAAAATTCTAAAATGCATGCAAACTTTGTATATAGACTTACGAGATGTAGCAATTTTTCATTTTATCACATTTCAAATAAACAAACTCGCTCTCTGTTCAACAGTGCTCGTTGCTCTCGAAATGGTTTCTTCAACTTTGCTTCATTTTGGTCTTGCGTTCATCTTTCTGTGTAAGTAAAACCAAAAAACCGTAATAAAACGTAATCGTAAATATTAGAAACGTAAAAAATTATATACATTATAAAAAAATTGGTATAGCCGCCAAAAAGTTGTTGCTTTGTAATATAAAGTTTGTAAAAAAGAAAGATGTGAGATATGTTTATTCTGTGTATTGAAAAAAATCGCACAAAAGTGAAAAATTACGAAATATATACCGAATTTTTGTAATTAAAGATTAATTAATAAAATAACACAGATATAAATACTAATTTACATATATTACGTAGATTGTAGAATCAAACACTTTTTTTTTTGTATTTAATTGCGTTTTTTTCAACAGACGTGACGTCATGCGCCTCCATGCGCACTGTGCATACCGAACCGAGTAAAATCTCCATAACTTTCGATAAAACGCCGGTAAAACTCAACGAAAAAACGTTTCAGGTAAAATCTAAAAAGAATGCTCCCACACAGGAACAAAAATTCCACTAGAGACATATATTAGATATCTTAGGGAGCTGTTGAGACGTCTAATGGGAGTTTTTGTTGTGTGTGGGTTCTCTATTGAAATAAAACTTATCTTGTACGTCGCAGACCTATATAAGAACTGTTAATGAAGTTTACGTTTTGAAATCCAGAAATCGAATAGTTCACATTCGTATTACATAGATGACAGATTAATTTTGAAACTAGTTGTAAACAGCTTTAAATTCTCACAGGTTATTTTAGAAAATTCGACTTCCGGTTTGATTTTCTGTGGCGGGATTCTACTTAAGAATTATTACGTTCTCACAGCAGCCGAATGCGTCGTAAAGTAAGTGATTTTTTTTTTAAGATAAACACATATTTTGAAAAAAAAAAAATAGTTGGGGAACGTGTGACCTAAAAACTGCAATACGTCAATATCTGCTGTGATTACAGCCGACAAGCGGACACAATAACCGCATATACTGGCCTTAAAGAGATAGATGTGCGTGAACTTCACAATAATAAGCATTCGATTAGAAAAATAATCATGCACGAATCGTACGATCAGCACAATTTGTGGCGCAACGACATCGCATTGCTCAAAGTAGTGTTTTTTTTTTTTTTTTACTCGAATATTTCTTTCACTCGTAGTTACCGCAAATTTGTTTCCTTTCAGTTGTCGCCGTTAAAAATTTACAGAAATGCATCTAGAAATATTTTTGCACCTTTTACCGAAGCTGTTTTACCTCTGAAATCCAAATTGGACAAAGTGTCAAAACGAAACCACTTACGAGCAAAAGTTTTCGGATTTGGAATAAAAAAAGTAAGTTGAGAGCAATTTTGTAAAACGATGTACTTTTGCGTCATTTAATGTGAGCTAACTTTGTTTTTTTTTTTTTGAATTACAGGAAAATACGCCACCGAGTTCTATTCACTTGGTGAAATCTTTTACTTACGTAATAGATTGGGAATATTGCAGACAGTTGTACAAAAAAATTCACTACAGTATTTCCGATTCACACATCTGCGCTTATGATCCGTACGATGTACTTCTAAACACTCGCGTTGTAAGTTCTAACAAATATCGCGCATGTATTTTCAATTTACTCTGTCTCTTGCACGAAATTGTATGTATATTGCGCATAGAGTGCGAGCTCTTGATAAAAGCAAGCACGCAAAATAAAATAATTGTAAGAAAAAAAAGATTCAAAATCGCAAAGTTATCAATTACGCGAGTTTGTCTTTTCTTTCAAGTTTTTAACACGGAAAATATTTTATTCTTGTTTTACAGAGCGACGTGGGCAGTTCTTTGATCGTTAGTCGGAATGTAACTCTCGGAGTTGCATTAAGCACGAGAGGAGGATACTTAACGAAGAATACGTACTTTCCGATATTGTTTACCAATATATCACTCTATCGTGACTGGATCGAACATGTGATTAGTAGAACTGATTACTAAGTCTATATTAGACGTAAGATCAGTATGGCAGTAATGACAGAATGAAGTGACGAAGATGATAGTGAAAACGAACATTTGATCGTTACATTCTTCAGTAACAGCATTCGACAATATTCCAACAATTAATTTCGATGTAGTTTATATATAGACATATATACATATAATATTTTGTTTTGCAAAATAATTGTATTATAAAACTGTATGTTTAGAAGAATGTAATTGGAAACGTTATACGCCAATTACATTCTTCTAAACATATGTTATTACCCAGTCGGGTAATGATAATTGATCATTGATTATGCTTTTAAAATATCAGATTATTTTTTCGATAACTTTTTAAATTATTAACAATAACATTAGCGACAAATACAGCGTGTTGTAAGTCTCAATCAAATTCATATTATATTATGATGCATATATTATATACATGATTATTTGTTGCTTACATGCGATGAAATATACCGTTTTTGGTCACAAAAGTGTTATTTTATTTTGCGAATATCCGTACCTTGTTTTCTTGAAGAAATTGATAAACTGTCTGATATCTCATGGCGTTGTATAACGTGAAAATGCGTTGTGCGTTTGTAAATAGAAAAACAAGTTTTTTGTAGTATGAATAATCCAAGTACCTCTTTCAAGACTCGATCGTAAATAGCGACTGAGCCGGCTCGAGATTGTTCTACACGTCGGTAATATCAATGCACGAGCATACAGCACGAAGAAGAACCCTATAATACTTATCGACCCTATAGTATACTTACCGATCGTATAGTATACTTACCGACCTATAGTATACTTACCGACCCTATAGTATACTTACCGACCCGGTAGTATACTTACCGACTCGATAGTATACTTACCGACCCGATAGTATACTTACCGACAAGCTAAGACATTGCTACCTAGTTGCCAAAGTGCACCACCGTAGCGCTGGCGAATAGAGCGGTAACAGTTAATCTGCAACTACCTTCAGTCTTCTCCAATCTTCTCTTTGATTTTGATCGGATAATTTTGTTTTCTCTCTTTCTATTTTTATAAATATCAGGTATGTACACGTACATGCAATTAATATTTGCGGTTATTAGAATATACTGTACGCTAAACTACAACGTCAGATATCTCAAAATACACACTAAGCTAATAACTTATATATATATACGTATGTATATAAATTACTTTGGAATATTTATATTGCGTTCTTGTAATCAGATATTTCATCCTAATTCTACGTAAGCAAGCGTTGAGAATGTAAAAATAAAATTATTTTAGTAATATAAATTAAATTTTAATCGCAGGTAATTTGACAATGGCGCGTGGCGTCCTCCTCCGTGTTTGGACTAACTCCGCCGTATGTTTGCGTTCTTGCTTGCAGTGGGCTTGATTCGTCCTGCAAAGGTGTCAGAGCACAAGTAAGGATAAAATAATCTTATTTATCTATAGAAAACGTCATCACTTTAAGCACAACGCTATTTACCATAGACATTACATTAGCGCGTCACTATTTACAGAAGCTTTGACATTTTTCAAACAGATAATGTACGAAATTCAACAATGCGCTTAATTATTCGATCTTTCTCTCTTTCTCATTTTTTTTCAATATCAAATTATTTTTAAAAGTTTTTTTTGTAACTTGTTTTATTACAACTTTACTATATATACACGTGAACCGCGATTGAAATCTGACTAAATGACTCGTTATCGACCAGTAAAACCGTCTTGAGAGATGATCGCGTTTTGATTTGAGAGATGACGATGCTATTTATCTCGAGACAATCACAGCAGCCGGGAACATCTTTTTCGATAGTAGGAATATAAATTAAAAGACACAACACGTGTTTACGATTCATATGATTCATATAACTCAATAATTTATTCCTACCATATACATCGTTCTCCTCGTGATGAAACTGTCAAGACTTGGATACTTCACTTGGTTTTCGGTAATATATGTGTGTAGAACAAACGCGCGCGAGACGAGAATTTTCGCATGATTATTAATGTTTTTATTACCGTGATACAATTTTAACAGGTGTATAATATACCTATATAAGCGTAGAGAGGTTGAAATGTCGTTAGATTATACAGAACGGTATTTGGTCTTTTTCGTATGCGGTATATTGGGTCGATAAGTATGAAACTTGACAAATATATGTACATGTATATAGTATACACGTATATATTTGTTAAGTTTTATATATATTTAATGACTCGATAATTGTAACGATTCTATTCCCGATTCTATTTATTTATTATTGTAATCACAATTTAATATAACAGGAATTTAATACGATATTCCCATTAAATTGATTAAGATTTATCAGACCTGATCTACATGTGTTTTTCTACGCGCTACGCGATTGCGAACGACAGAATTAAAAATCGAATGTAAAAGTATCTTTCTCTTGGTTTGATCTGAAATGATACCGCTGTCTGAATGCCGCGATACACAGAATACATTTTATATCTGAAACGCAACATTAGTTTTACAGTACAAGTGAGTTAAAGGTAGAAGAGAAATTACAAAAGTATAACAATTTTTACTTCGATCGAGTTAATTAAAATTCGTTTTCGTCGTCGAGACTTTATATAAAGTTCGAAGAGAGATATACACGTAACCGAACATTTTCAGAAGAGATAGAAGCAGAGTCAATACATTCAATTATTTTGCAACATGATACGAAGTGTCGAAGTGAGTTTTGCATTTGCATAACTTCAACGTTCACCGTCTTTTTCTCCATTCTTTTTTTTTTTCGTGTGTTTATTCCTATGTAACATCTGAGACAATATCGGTTCAAGATAAAAACAAATGACGAGAAGAGTAGAAAAGTAGGCGTAAACGCTGAAGTGTCAATGTTTGTAAAAATACAAAATTGTTTCGCGATATATTCGACGCACGTGTGTGTAAAATCATATGAATAATCAAACCTCCGTCTCTTCCAAAACTATTTTGTACTCAAGACAAGAAGTTACGTGTTTATAAACTTATTTAACGCGTAAAAATGCTTATTCATTCCGTTACTATACATAATAACTTATTGCGTTTTTATTATATATAATAAACAAATAAATAAGAAGTTCTCTTATATCAGTGTGTCACACGAGAGAACACACAAACACACACATATATATATATATATGTATATATATATATAAATATATATATATATATTAATTTTTTCCTATCACGATTCTATATTCTAATATTGCGTAGTGAACGAATACTTTCAAAGTTGAACTGCGATAAAATTGTACTTAATTGAAACTGTTAGAGCACCATGCACGTCGTGAATCATATTGTCTACTTAAAATTTGAAAAAAAAAAAAATAACGTGTTTCTTCTCTCTCTCAGGACTCTAAAGTAGGTAGTGTAGGACAACACGCGCCTGGAACACAGACGATCGCGCGCGCATTGATCGACAAAAAAAAATTCCGTTTCTATCAATTTGCATATATACACTAGTTAGAAACAGTCGATGCAATCGACGGGCGATAATATCCTGCGACGTAACGTATTTTACAAAAATGAGATCGAAGTCGATTTAAATCTTATACAATATTATAATGACATCTCTCTTTCCGCGACTCTCTTTTATAATACAAATGCCTCAGGGCTCAGCGAGATTCTATATTTGAAATAGAATCTACAAAAACATATATATAGGCACGTATACGTAACATAATGTACAAATTAAAACTAATAGGCCTCTACGCACGCAGATGCGCGTTCGAAATTTTTCGCACGTACTTTGCGCATATGCGCACTTTTTTCGTTTTTGTTTAATCGCGCGTTACAAATATCCGTTACAAAGCCATATTCGAGCATTGATTCGAGCGTATTTTGTTCCGACGAAACTCAGAGAACACCGCGAATCGTTCGTGTCGGCGCTACGCGTCAGTATTTTTCGTGCTTGCACATGCACGCACGATGAATTCACTAATTGTGGAAATGACGAACTGCGCGAAAATGGTAAATTGCGAGCAACTTTTGCGTGGAAAGTTCGCATCGCCGAATTTTCGTAACGAATATCGCGCACAGTCTGACGTCAAAGCCTTATAAAATTAAAGCACCTATTCATCAATCAAAAATAATAAAATAAATACGTCACATTTGAATGAATAAATATATCCTTTGCGCGAGACTATCTACAAATTCGAATGTACTAGATTTAATAAAAAAAAATCATTTCGATATCAAGCGACTTGTTCGCGACCGCGCGGAATATTTTCGAACATCTTCCCGCCGAACAGTCGCGAGAATCGATCGCGGTCGAGAGATAAATGCAAAGCTCTTAAGCATATTACATCTCGAGCAAGAAGTAAAGAAACAGAAGGACGTAACAATAAAAAGAATCTTGTCGCTCTTCGCTACCAAGTTGGTAACACTGCTTTTTCGCACTGAACACTATTGCGTAACTGATTCACAAAGCTCAAAACGAAACACATTACATCCGCAAGCTCCGCTACATCGCGTCCTCTTTGTGTGTGTATAATTTTTCTCTCTCTTCCCTTACGGAGAGATTTGTACAGCGTCAAATTAAAGACTTCATACGACACGCAGTTTATACGTTGAAAATAAAAATAAGAAAAGAACACGGAGGTATTTGGTATATATGTTTCGTCGAGAAAAAGTCCCAAAATGTTTAAGGCAGTTTCGTCGTGTCAGAATTATTATTATAGAAAAAGTATTTCCTGAAGAGAGGAATATCTAATAGCAATCTCTACTATACTCTACGAGATCCGGCTGAGGAAGATCGCGCCAGCGTGCGCGTCCGTGCAAGATCTGATCCTGATAACGTTCCTCGAGCAAGTACCACCCAAGTACCTTCTCAGCTTCCCGGAGACAACTAGAAGACAGTCACGGCCTTTTGCAGCCAGCAAGCGAAGAGCGAGCTCGTTAAGTCAATAGTTGCGATTAGCAGTGTTGCCATTATTCACCTGTGTGCCACCCATTCCGCTGGTCTCAGCTTCGTAATCAGCAGGTCGATGCTTATCCGTGGAACTCTTGTCCTCTTTAAAGAGATCCGCTATACAGAACGCCTGTGGAAACACAATAGATATCTTGATCGTCTTATACACACGCAGACACACACACAATAAATATATATTATATACACTGTGTATGTATCATACTGATCGTTCAGTTTCTCTGTGTGTTGACGAGTACTGTGACATTTCAATCCGGTTTTTAAAGACACGTGACTTTAGTCACATGTTGTTTTTCCACTCCTCTCCCTCTCTCTATTTTTCGAGTTTGATTTTTTTCATTGCGTTGTTATATACACTTTGTGTGTAGATTATATATTGATCGATACAAATTCGTTTTAACATCACAATTGACCCGATCTTCAATTCTTCAGTGAACAACATCGCGAAAATTGATTTACACGTAAACGATAATAAATAAACGCGTGTTAGATGGATGCTAATTCACGACTCATTTAATTCTCAGAATTTCGACCTTCCGATCTTATTGAAGTCGTGACGTTCGCGACGAGATATAAAATCTCTTATTGTGAGAGAGACAACGAATTGTGCTCACCACTATTAAAGCGCTGACCGTGCCGAGGACGCCCCCAGCGAGCACGTCACTCCAGTGATGCTTGTAGTTAGAAATTCGTGACAACGCGGTGAACCAGGCCATGGTAATGCACAGAATTTGAAGGAAGTGTCGGAGCAGCTTGCTGCCCTTCCATCTCAGTCTCAGTTGAAGATACATCTGTAAAAATCCAAAACGTCGTCTATGATGCTCTCTGTGAGCGGATAAGAGCTCTTCTCTTTCTTTATTTCTGTCACACAAAACTTGAGTATCAAAGAAATCAACTCGGACTATTTATTCGAAGAGAGAAAATAACGTGAAAAAAAAAAAAGAAACTGTGTAAGAAGAGGCGTTGTTGATTCGACAATTCTCACAAACATCTATCAAAGCTGCGACAACAGTTGCGACATATCGCAATTATTAAATTATGCAAATTGGTTAATGTTTCCTAAGATTTACGGACGCATTCTCACGATTCCGCGTATGCAAATCGTGTGGCGCAACGCCACTTGTAATTTATAAAGACTACTTACCGCAAGGTAGATCATGGTGTAGGCCGAGAAGGACGAGTGACCGGAGGGAAACGATAATCTGAAACGATCGATCGATGTGTCGTGTCAAATAAATCCCATTTGTCTTTCGGGGAGGCAAGTGTATGGAGGAGAAGAAGGGCGGAGAATCGTTGCGCACAACGCGCGTAATAGCCCGCTATTAATTTTATCACGATTAATACCGGGGCGTGCAGCGCGTCGATTACGATCGGCGAAAAGTTCGGGTACCTAGCCGGGAGCGCAAAAGACGCGAAGATGAGAGAAAGAGAAAGAGAGAGAAGAGAGAAAGGAACCGAAAGAGAGAGAACGAGAATTGCCCACAACAAATAAAGAAAAACGACGAGAACTGCGAGAGAGACTTGATATTTATGAGGTCTTCGGGAGAGACGCGCGCGTCTTCGAGGGAAACGCGATGCTTGAATTCATGCGGGAATTGCATCTTGCGCCATTCAGTTTTCCGCTCGGTATACACTCGGTGTAACGTGGCTATTAATGTGTGTGGTTATTCCGTAATTGTTGATATTAACTATTTTCAGACTTCTCTCTCTCTCTCTCTCTCGACAGATTTAGTCAAGATGCATGCGCGAAGAGCTGAAAGAAACTTAAGAGAGGAAATTCATCGTTCAGAGTCGAGATCATCAGTTGCGAAGGTGCCTCGTATATCACTCAACGCGTACACAAACTCAAGGAACGTATAATGATAGGGCACATGGTGATAATCAACGCGAGCGCGAAAAGCAGCCACCGTTCCCTCAAAATGTATGTTTACGTGAATTTTTCTGAATCAACCGAGGGAGAGACTCAGCGAAGTGGCAAGTGACGGACGAGTCAAAAGGGCCGGGGGATAAATCTATTCTTTCGTTTCGACTCTCTTTCTCTGTTTCTCTTTCATTCTCTCTTCTTCCCTTCGTTCGTTGCGGTTCCTTCGAAGGCTACGTCGGAGACGGGGAGCATGAATGAATTCTCTGTTTGGTTTCTTTATCATGTCTCGATTCCTCAAATCTCTTTTACGCTTAAAACTGTCCTCTCTCGCTTTTCTTTCTCTCTCTCTCTCTCTGGCAGTCGCGCGCGAATGAGCAAAGGGCAGATGACCCGCGATACGGTCGAGTACGCGTGTACGTAATATCGAAAGAGCACGTACTGGCGGCCTCATTGCACCACACGCAAGACCGTGTATCTTTTTTTGGCTCCTTTACTCTCGTCTTCCTCGTACACACGAAGAAGCGAGACGACAATACGTAAAAAGGAAAAGGAAAAAGATCAAACACACACATGACGCAAGCTAACGTATAAACGGCGTTTCTGGCGCGAACGTGAATCGCGGCGGCTTTTCGCGCGGACTCTGGAACCAACCGAGAGACTATCTCGGATGTGTGGGAGATAAAGAGAGAGAGAGAGAGAATCGAGGACGATTCTGCCTACTATCTATCTCTGCGTTCCGTCAATCTCACGGCTTCCGAGCTAGGCCGCCGCTTTCGGTGTGACATTGACAACACTACACGCGACTCTACCAATGACATTGACACGCATTGAGAAGTCGTTAGCACTAGAACAACCAAGTGTGAGCAAACACCTAGCTTTACACGTCCCATCAATTTGACGGATGTTTGAAAAAACGTTTTTTATCATTCGTCCGTAATTTCTTTAATATTGAAGTAAATAACAAAAAAAAACAGATTTTTTTTAATATTTCATATTTGATTTTTCCTCGTTAAATTAAAATTATTCATTTCTCGCAAATAGATCGCATTTCGCGCAATTCGTCACTTTGCCGCGACCTTTCCGCCTTGCGAAACCTTGAGAAAAGTAACGTTCGATTTACGTTCTACACGCGTAATGGAATTCGCGTAAAGACTTTTTTGTGTAAAAAAAAAAACAAACATGCTGTTAAGGCACAACGTCCCAGATACGTTTTCTGAATGTTCTAAGAAACTGAGATACACATTTAAACGAGAAAGACCCCGTAGATCACGGAGAGAGAGAGGGGTCTGATCTATAGTAAAACGCCCTGATGCTCTTTTTGCGACGTCCGTTCCAACATCCGAGCGCGATGAATCATCGCAAAATCTCGGCCTTGTCGCAGGTGTGTCGCGTTTTAAACGTGTTTTCCCAACTTCTGAGAGATAATGACGCACGCGTAACGGGTGGGGTCCCGATGTTATTTCGAGTAATAAGCCGGTGCATAATCCCTCGTGCGTTTCGCCGCACGGTCCTCTATCTCAGCTGGAGCCCTTTATCTCACACGCCACAAGCCTCCTTCCCTCCGTCCGTCCAACTTCTAGCCGCTCCTTCTCGTCTTTGTGACTCTCTTCGCATTCCGCTGGCAAATTGCGAGCGAAAATTGCCAGACGCGTAAAAACAAGGTACCGCCGTGAGTCGCGCTCGTCAGAAAACTCATTCGCGCGCTCTCTCCAAATGCAACCTTGCGAAGTGCTAAAGTTAGTTATCCGCGACGCGGCCGTATCGAATGCGTTTCATCGTTGCGTGAACGTCGCGCGGTATTTCCCGAGTAGATGCAATTGACCGCGATGTGTTATTAACTTTTTACGCGTCCACCTCGAAGAAGAAACTCTCTTCTTCGCGAGCAAAGTTGCCAGACACGCAACGAATTTTCCGAGGAAACGCTTAAGACTTGCTTCTTAATTGTTCGATATTGTGACTTTTATTAATTTTAATAAATTAAAATAATGACATTTCTCTCGGAAACTAAGCATTTTTTGTTTTGTAGAACCATGTGAATGATTTTTCTTCACATTTAGTCAATGGGAATACGTTCTTGAAATAAATTTCGAACGTAGGATAGGGACTAATTGGTGATCGCGCGCTATCTCGAAATCGGAGCGCGCCATTGGCAGAGATCGCAGACGAAATACGCGGTATAGGAGAAGCGAAAAAGAAACACAAGGAGAGAGAAATCGGCGGAACATCTCTCCCTCTTGACGCGCGTAAACACGTCTGGATTTCGCGATAGATAGATCTGGCTTAAACCGACCGGTTCAAAAACGAACGAACGAACGGAGAAATGGGAACGTGTGAATTTCGCGTTGTTCCATTCATTTGTACAACGAGCAGAATGCGCAAGACAAATATATTTCGGGCGTTTCTCTCGTGAGAATAAAAGCGGGAGGAAGTAGACACATTGTGCACGATTTCGCGGATGCGAATCGCTCGCATGAGTTCTGTTCCCGTATATATTGTGGCGCTTTTTAAGCGCATACTCTCGTATGCACATATATCCGTTAAAACCGGACCGGCCTCCCCTTTAGTTGCGCTGAATGTACGCGCGCGCGTATCCGGGATGCGCGCAAAAAGGTTTCTGTGCCATTATCCGACAACAAAGCCCGCACACGCGGAGCATTCAATTCAGGAAGTATCCCGGCGTCAGAGGGTTTAAATTTCACCGGCGTGCTTTAAATAACGCTAACGAGATTGAGAAAAAAAAAAGTCAAAGTACGCTGTCATTTTTTTACGAAAAATTTTTACAGAAAATTTCGCTCCCTCTCACGAAGTTTTTATTTTGCTTTAATTTTGTAAGAAAAAAACCCAAAAGCAAATCAATGAAGTAAATTTAGTGTTTAGAAAGATATTTGTGTTTATGGGTTGTGTAAGATTTTTTCGATCAGTTTTTTGTGAAAACTTAAGTGAAAGTGCAGGAGGATTCTCGCGATTGATTCGTTCAGGACAGAACACAAATTAACAAATTACAAACCTCTCGTTTTTCTCTGTGTGAGCAGACGGTACGTTCTCTCGACATATCCCTCATCAGGAAAACGAGAGAACGATTTGTTTGCGAGAAACATATAACCGACCGAATGCTGTTGTTTAATTAAAAAAGCACGCGTATAAATAACTCGGGATAAGGGGAGTAGGCGGGACAAACGGACAAACGACTGATAATCCAATGAGCGTTTAATGTGAAAGTCAAGCGTGTCGGCGTATCGAATCGATTTAAGAGACGACAGTCGCGTTGTCTTTCCGCGTTCGTCCCCTTTGATTACCGCAAATTACCGTTTCGTCTCTCGTGTTCCCGCAGTCCTTGTGTGTAATCATATACGTGCAAACAGCGCCAAGGCCCGCCAGACTGTTAATGAAGTAAAAATACCGAAACGCAACAAAATCCCTCTTCTCGTGTTCGTTTAATCGCACACGCCTCGCCCCGTGACTCAGTAATTGCCCAGGCGCAATTGTTACCGTCACGCGACCAACGCACGCGGGGCTCTCTCTCTCTCTCTCGTGTTCTCTCTCCGATGGTTTCACGCACGATATATTGCCCGAGAGATCTCTTCTGCCCGATGCCTTCTGGTTTCGCCTTCTGCTATCGAGACCGAGAATAAAGCCACCACAAAGAACCCGCACACGCGGTGTATATATTGTGTGTATGTATATACGTATGTATATACGTACGCGCGTAACAGTACATACACTGACGCTAAATAAACGCTGCCAATGTATCGCCCACAAGTGCGCGATAAAATTTACGATTGATACGTCACGTGTGCGCGTCTCTCTCACTTTTACGCGTCGAAAAGATCGGGAAGTTCCTTAACACCAGGAACAACCAGAGTTGAACATACACTTGATTTTACCGCACATTCGTCGACTTGACGGATTTATTGGAGAAAACGTTTTATTCGTTGTTACTTTTGACTTTCTCAATATATTTGTATAATTAACGAAACAAAAACTTTCAGCTCGTCTTTGTTAAGATAAAACCACTCGGAACATTTCTTGCGAGTAAATTGCACACGTCTGAATTCTCGTCATTTGCACGAGTTAAGTTGTCCCCGTGGTTTAAAATTAAATAACATTATATTCGCAAAATTACACGTGATCGCGTAAATTGTTGCTCGAAACATTCGATTCATTTCGCGCGATTAAGCGAATTTTACATTATTTGCGGCGGATGATGATATCGTGTCGTTTAAATTGAGATTCAGAGAATGCGTGTTGAAAAATTTGTCACCTGACATCCTTCAGCAACTTGGCCGTTACTCCTGTTGCCGTGCATTCGAAATTCTCGAAGTATTTATACTGATTCTCAGGTAAAGTGCAATTTATACTCGGCTTGCAAAGATCCATGAAGTGCGGACGTAATCGACCGATCGTGTATTTGGCGATGTCCGTGAATAAAACGGTGCAGGCCGCGCCGAAACCAAAAATGCCAACCTGTGGAAACAACATCGCCATTTTAGGCAAGAATGACTTGTGACAAAGAGACTTTAAGAGACAAGAGAAGACTTGTGCAATTTTATATATCGCGCGTAACATTCTCGTAATTTTCAAAAAGTAAAAAAATTACGATGTGGATTAAAGAAAATTAGTGAAAGGTTTTTTACTTTATGTTATTTCAATTTCTCCAATTAGTGCAATCGGTGCAACTACGAAATGTTCAATTAACAAACTTCATTTTATCACAAAAGACATATCGATAAGACAAACCTTTCCGTAAGCGTTCCACAGCCACGGAGGTATGGTGTATCCGAACAAAACATTTGCTTTGTGTTCGGGAACGTGTCTTGCGTAGAAATACTCTCCTATTATCATCTGAAATCAAAGAAAAATCGAACATTTAAAACAAGAATACATTGCTCTATGTACTTTTCTCAAATAAAACGATCTATAGCGTTCGACAACCGTGAATTCTATTTCCTTTGTGAGAAAAGGACTGACTCCAACTTCATAAAAGAATCGCCACCCGGATATTTGATACGCTTGGGACAACTTGTACGATATCTCTCGCTTTGTGTGTGTGTGTGTGCGCGTGACGCGACCTTACAAGGCTTTTCAGGTCGACTGGCAAAAGAAGGAATTCCTGGTTAAAAAGGTGGTATACTGTTCTTTTTTGTGAGAAAAAAAGAGAGAGAGGTGAAAAGAGAGATCGAGAGAAGCACACAACCTGTTTTTCATCTCTCTAGACTCTAACGATCTGTCATGTTCCCGATCGGAGCGAGTTAACCAGGCCGAAATAAAGGTCTGACAAGATAATACAATGCGCTTCGCGGCGAGCACAAAGTATATCAAGGCGACTTGCGCACTAGTCCTCTACCTGGAGCTAAATCCCGAGGCGAACGCGCGAGGTGTGAGCGCGAAGTAATCCGAGTTTTCATCGCGCGAGTAGTACGTGTCACGCGCAAGATGGATAATGAAGTGTCGGCCGAGCTCCTCTCGGTCGCGAGATATCTCACAGCCGAGAGAAGAAGGATGATGCTAAGGAGAAGAAAAGAACCCTTCTCGGATTGCCGCGCGCAGGTACAAAGAGGAATGCGCGCCTGTGAAGTAAATATATGTGTGCACGTAATAAAATCTCTGACAGAAACACCAAGACGGGAGAAGAAATGCCACTGAACGGACTGTAGTCTGGAAAAGAGAAATCACTAAAGGAAATAAACTGCCAGAAAAAGTATCTGTTATCTCGCGGACAAAATACGAGAAGAGCGCAAAAAAAAGTTACTCTAACGTCGTCGCTGTTTGAACGTTTTAAATTTTGCGAGACTATCGCCGTATATTGACAAATACTGTATTTGGGGGTAAAAAAAATTTTGATATTTCCGAGTGCAAAATACAAAGAGACGATTCGCCAAAAAAAGAGACTTTTATTTAATTGAATCTCGTCGTCGTCGCGAATAGACACGTCGAAGAGAGAAGCGAAGTTAAGATTCGGTAAGCCGGCTTATTATTTCGAGCACTATAATTTGCTCGATTCTCAGGCGCCCCGCCTCTCTCTCACCCCCGTATTTCTCGTATAAGACTTTGTATTCAGCGTGAGGAGTTGAAAAAAATCAAAAAATTGCCCGACTCGAAAATTATCTACTTAACTTAACGCAGAAGCCGATCGCGCGCGGTCGTAATAAGATAGTTCGGCTTTATGTAGGCACACACACACACAGTCGGCACATAATAGCCGGTTATTTCTCGAAGGAGCGCGATCGATGGCTGTGTAAACACGCCAGACCCTTTCTATTTCGATATTGATTTTTAAATAACACATTCAATTGCTTTTTTTACAAGCCAACATTCAAGCTGGTGTAAATGCCGATGTAAAAACGTCGATAATTACACATTTGCATATTTTAGGGAAACTTTTACTTTCTAAAGTAGTGACTTACTTATCACGCTCGTCTTTTAAACCGAAACTCCGCACGAGTGTGACGATCAAACTTCAACATCAACTTGTGATGCGCGCGTTAATTGTTTTGTCATACGCGCACGAAAAAATCCTTCCTCGAAAGACGATCGGTCGGGAAGAAAAAAAAACTCAAGTCAAAACCGCGAGTTACGAGTGTTCGGCGATATCCGCGAAAAAACACAAAAAACATAAAAAATGGAAATAACACAAAGAAAAGGATTTGTGAGATTTATCTCGACTTTGTCCCGGAGCGCGGTGACTTATTGCGCGTGCAAAAGAGAGCGCCGGTTTATCCGCGTTAAATTAACAGCGCGACATACAACCTTCCCCCGCCCGGCGCGCGATATGTATCGCCGCTTTCCTTACCGTGTAAAACACGCACAACCGCTTAACGAAGTTAAGACGATTGTGTGAGAATCCGAGAAGAGATTCTCTTTCATCTTTCTGTGCTGCCACACATAAATATAGGCGCGACTATATCTCTCACGAGGGGGGTCTCTCCTTTACACACACGCGAGAGAGAGACCGCGGCGGAGCGTAACCGAGTCCATTACTCGAATAGGATCGCTGTTTAGCGTTCATTTTAATAATTACACTTGTTGGATTTACGACGTGCGTGTGTAAAGCGAAACGCGCGCGCTCGTTAAGCGCATGCCGGCTCTTCCTGAAGAATCGATATATTACATTATTAAGAAGAAGCTGTAACTTTACCCCGTCGTGAGAATTGCCGCGAGGGATGAGGAGAAACGCCGGGACAACGATTCGTTAGCAACTGGCTACAATATAAATATATTTTAATATATTTGATGATACGAATTAATACAAATAATATAAGTATATATAATTTTTATTTGTAAATTTATTTCATGGAGCAGCAAAATCATCACACCGAGTGATTCCCATGTAGGAAATACACGCGCGATTCATACTGACAGGAGATTTACGCACTGACAGGAGAGAATATCTCATCCTTCTCTTTCTCCCCTTTAATCCCATCATTATATATTACAACATGATCCTTCCGTGCTTAGATTATCATCTTCTGACGATGTCGTTAAGCTCAGAGAGTTCCCGGAGCGCGGAAGAACATATTTTATCAACTTCGGATTTACGTCAAAAGTTTTTTTTTTTTTTTTTTTTTTACCAAAGCGGACGATCAAAACTATAAGAACGAACATGTGCGAGTCTCGTCATTACTTTCAAAACAAAATTGCGCGCGCGAATAGAACATTACATTTATATTTCTTTAAAAAAAACACAAAGATGTGTAAGCGTCGAGAAAAAACATTTCCGTCTGCTTTGGAACTTCTGTTTCACAAAACAACGACGAGACTCTCTCTTTCCTCTTTTTTTTTTTTTCATTCATCTTTTTCTCCCATTCGGTTTACACGCCATGCAATTTCATGTGCTTTGAATTATGCACGACGCTCGAAATTATTCGCCCCGCGGTGACAACGTTAATTCGAACTTGATGCGACTTGAGAGAACGCGAGGAGAGAGAAGCGAGAGCGAAGCGGACAGCTGACGTTTGAGGAGTGGCAGAGAGCGACTGACTTTCGAGCGACTGACGCCGAAATGAGAAACGTCGAGCAAAAACGGTGAAACGCGAAAACGACATGTTTTCTACCCGCGTATTACGGAGCTGAGTCTGATTACACGGCGATGGTTCTCTTTCAACTTCTTTTTGCTTTTCCCCGAAGTAAAAGCCTGGAATATACACGAGCGCGCTGCGTAAGAAGTTTTTGTTTTTGTTTTTTTTTTTAAATCGCCAACAGTTTGAAGTCTATAAATTTCTGCGGTACACGTTGTATGAAAAGGACAAATTGAAGGAGAAATTCTAACAACCTGTGCCCTTTCCTCTTTCTCCTCTTCTCAAGAAAACAAAACAAACACACAAGCGTACTTGTTGTTTGTATCTTTCTTGCGCGAACGTGTACGGTAACGAGAGTTAAATTTGGAGTAATGGGTTTCGGAATCCGTGAGCGAGAGTGACGCGCGAGAATCCATAGAACGGCGGGAATTCGATATGCATTCGTTGAACCTAGCTGGCACAGATTTCTAAACATTCGAGCAAGAGAAAATACGCGAAATCTATAAATAGGGGGGGCAAACTGCTCATAGAAATGTACTCCCCGTCACTCCCATAAGAGTCACGTGCGACGACGGCGGTGACGGCGGCGTATCAAAAAGGATAAGAAAAAAATCTCTCGCACGCAGATACATAAGTAATCGACACAGATCGAATCACGAGCGCATTCCGCTTTCTACATCGCGACCGACAATCAATCAATCAATTTGTCCTTACTCGATCGGGTTGAAGATTCAAATATGATAGAAACTGCAGAAGAGGAAGAATCTTCTTTACTTTTTTTTACACCTTTTTATAGAGACTCGGCAAAGATAATTATTCGACGCGCGTATACAGACTGTATTGATATATGTTTTGGGTGTCAACTATTCCAGACATATTCTTAAAACATTTAAAAAAAAAGTTTATACATAAACATGATTATGATATAGATATACTAAGACGATTAATAAACAATTGCTAATTAAATATGTTGTCTTGTTTTGACGTTTTCTTTTATTCCGTTAAACTTTGTCTTGTTCCGTTGAATTGCTTATCAATTGTCTGTTAAACAATAAAATTTTTCAGAACCTAAACGTTTCATGTTTGTGTATGAAGTTTTTTAAATATTTGGTCGACGAGAGAATATTTGAACACAAATTAAAACACACACACTCTGCATTGCTTCCTCAGATAACGCGAATCAATTCCCATGACCACCGAAACCCGATGAATGCCGCTCTCTCAACCGATCCGCGTGTTCAGACGGCGCAACACAAACGAATTCGCGCTCGCGTGTGCTCCGTATTCTTAGACCGGAACCACCGCGGTTCTCTCTTTCTCCTGTGCGTCTCTTTTCTCACGAGGGGCAAAAGACCGAGAGTCTTGAAAGTGGCACGCGACAGGTCCTTCAATTCTCTCGCGATCCCATCTGCCACCGGGAACACTCCGATGTCAGAGGAAACTCAAAGCGTCGGCACCGCCACTTTGTGCGCGCGTACAAACTCTCGCGCGCTCGTACGAACGCGCAATAGATTTGAACACGTTCAATTTTGCTTGCGTCTAACGCGTTTTCATTCTCGTCTTCTTCTCTGGCACAGCGAAGAATATTTCTCAACCATTAACGTCACTTTCACGTGAGTCTTCGGACGCTTGCGAATTGTTCCTTACGTGCAATTTTCGTATTCAATTAAAAATTCTTGCAATTTAAATACAGAAAAACACGCGCAGAGAAGAGAACGATTGCAATGAGAAAAGATTCTCAAGTATAATTAACAGTAGATTGTCAAGTAAATCACCGTACATGCGTGTGTGTTTATTAAAAATCACAAAGTGACCTCACCGTGCATATGGGAAGTAAAAGTCCCACAACGTACAGCATCGTGTTGGTAACCGTGGAATCGTGATACGGATGATTGAGTGACTCATCGTTGCAGAAGAACCCGCGTTTGTACGGTTTGCCAAATAGGAAGAACATCAGGACCGTTATTCCCACTGAAACACAAACGGGAATATTAAAAAACATCAATCTCGCTTTTATAACATCGTTGACCGGTCAACGGCCGCTGCTATTCTTGTCGAGATCATGAATCTCGAAGAAGACTCCTATTGAATAAAAAACAGTTACGCAGAGCGCATAAACGATTGCAATCTGCGGAACGCGCGATCCAGTGACAAATAACAACATCAAATCCGCCATTTGTGGCGATCGACCCAATCGGGATGAAACTCTCGCGACTCTCGTTAGAGAGTCTCTGAATTAAACGTGCAATTTATTGCACTTGTTGCACCGCGCGACTATTGTGCGCCGCGAGAAAAAAAATGTTGTTTGTGATTCCGCCAATCAAAGTGACGTGCCCCGGCGACGTGTTACGCGCCCCATATGTTCAGATACATTTTTTTTTGCCAGATATTACTTAACCCCTTCATTACCGAGGGCAACTACACAGTCAGTTCGCCGCAATCGAGCGCTCTCTGCGCTTACACGGTGATAAGTCGATGATGACGATCACCTCGCGAAGTTGTTTGCACCAGCGATACCGTATAATTTTACGAGGCTACACAATTAAAAGGAGGCTCTTCAAATACATTACGACGAGCAAGAGGGAGCAGACGCGTCTAATCTTAAACATAGATGCGCAAAATGTTTATACACGAAACGTCCCGATACATATTGTAATAATATTTACACACTCTCAATAATCCATATGTGTCCATATTTAAAAAAATTAATTAAACTTCGTTAAATTTACTTTCGCACAAGTGGCGCTACGTAAATCGCACGAAATTTTGGTTTGTTCTCTTTTTATCGAGCACGACTATGGCGCGACACACAACAAACAACTTCTTATCCATAACTGTAAAATAATTTTAGCCACAATTTTCACTATTTGCGATTGTCGCCTTTCTGTCATAAATGCGCGCTTGTTACATTTGATGCGCAACTATATGCCTCCTATTATCGAAGTACTTATCAGTCAATCACGAGGTCAAGCGGTCTATTATTATCCATTATTAAGGGTCGTTAAAATTGCGCGTCGTCTAATTATCAACCGTGTTTTCTCTCGAAACCAATGACGTTTCCCTTTTTTTTTTTTTTTTTTTTTAACAGCGAAACGCACTCCTACCTGTCGTCGACGCATACGTAATGCACGGGTTTGCGGAAAATTGACGAGAAATTACGGACTGCTTGTCGACCCGTACGTATCACGGTTATTTAACACGCGCGTTTACTCCATTATCTGGAAATTATGGGCGCAATCGCCGTGCGTCGTCGCGATCGAGATAATTGCGTCGTTGGGCCGTTTTCATAAAAAAAAAAACTGAAGTAACACGTCGGAGCTAACCGCTTGCGCGATCACGTTATTTTAGCCGTGTATGCAAACCGACGTGCAACCGACTTGCCAACTTGCTCGCAACGACGATTCGACGTGTTAAAAAATGTAGACACGGTCATCAAAACTTTCAGCCATGGGAGTCAAGTGTAAAAGACGAAATGTGTATTTACGGTACCTTGCGCATTTATTATTATTTTGTATTGCATAACAAAAAAAAGGATCATACGTTTATTACGCTGTCGAGCATAATACCGGCAATGTGTGACCGGAAAAGAGTCAAGAATCTCGATCTCTTCGACGAAGACTGAGAAAATTCACGGCTGAGATTTGCGAGCAACATTTCATGGAATTCGCTTTGCGTGAAGAAGATCTAAATAAAAAAAAAAACACACACAGCAAACAAGGAAATATTTGAAAAGATAAAACAACACGCGTCACGGTGTTTTATTTGCACACGATTGATTAGTTATACCGAAAACTCTCGGCTTGTGTACAAGTGCTTGTCAGTGCACTTATCAAAGAGTTAATCAGCAAAGATATTATATGTACACGTTTTTTGATCAGGCGCGTCACAAGCGTCACATAATGAGTTACATATTTTTTTTTTTTCGATGAAATCAGAAAGAAGTTATTTACCAATACAATTTAAATATTTGTGAAAAAGTTAAGTTATTGAAAACAATTTAAATCTCATTAATCCTTTTATCGCCCTATTGGCGCTCATAGACGTTCTGAAAAAAAAGTATTCCGTATATGGCCATTTATATATTTTCAGGCAATTAACATTCACCAACGAGTTTCTGTGTCATAAAAAAAAAAAAAATTAATCTTGAAATACGATAAATATTTTTATATCGTTGCAATTGTCTGTGAACGCAAAACGAAAAGATAAGATGTAATGTACGTTTACGAAAGAGCGTTACGCAAAATATGATAACAATTCAATGAAATGCAATACGTGGTAAGGAAAGAATGCGACATCAGCGTGTGAAACTGCGTTGTGAAATGTCAGAGTGCACGAAAAAATTGAAGAAACAAAGTTTCACGAGGAAAACTCGCGTGAAGGTCATCTCCTCGAATGACCAGAAACGTATGAAAATTTATCGTATAGACGTATAATATATCAGAACAAAGAGATTCGCACATGTGTGTCGCTGTGTTACGTAATGGCTGATATTATACATGTGCACATGTAATAAATATATGCGTTGCGCAGTTTTCCACGACGATAGGCGTAGCGAGCGATTATTATTCGGTATTAGATCTGCCTTGACACCTATTTAGAAAGAGAGAGAGTATAGGCGTTTATTTCATCATCAATGCGAATCTGACCGTTAACAGAACAACCCGACGTGAACACCTACATCATAGTTTTATCGCACGTTCGTCAATTTGACGAGTAATGGAAAAAATGTTTTATTCATTAACTGAGTTTTAATTTCTTTGATATTGACATAATTAATTAACGAAAAAGCTTTCGGCCACGAAGAATTTTATTATTTTACACTTTTCTCTCGTTAAAAACTATTCATTTTCAGATAAATTGCATTTCTGAGATTTGTCAATTCGACAAATTTGTTCTTAATGTAAAATACCGAAAACTCGCAATCTTATCTTCATCTGCGTGTAGATAAAATGATATCTTTAAATTAAAATTTGATAGCACTTCTAGAATATCATTTTTCGATTTTAGTCTCATGGATCGCTTGAAATATTTTTCGAGCGTATAAATTTGAGATTTTGTCTTTTGTTATCAAACTATATCGACTCCCACTCGTCTCTCGCTTGGTATATTTATCGACACACCTAATTGATTATTATGCAAAAGTTATTTCACGGATGTTTATACGCTCGAGACGAGAGAGAGAGAGAGAGAGTAATAAATTGTTGCCTGTTTCGAAACATCCTCGTTCCGTGTGAAGAAACACTTCCTCGTGGAACACACACCGCATAAATCTGGTTTTTTTTCTCTCTCTATAACCCTCCCGGTATGCAAATGTGTGCAAAGTGCCCGTAGCTACACACACGTGACAGACACCGTAAAATTTCTGAAAAGAATATTTTGGCAACGGTGAAATTTATGTACATTAATGTTTATGCTTATCAAGTTTTATTATATTATCATCACACGGTGGTTTTGAGAAGAAGTTTTGTCCGATGTGCGAACAAGGGACGAGAAATTTTGCTCGTAACGCGAATCTGATATCGCAAATAATTCAGTTTTGTATCGATCGTAGTACTTTCTTCTTTAATACAAAACAGAATTTCACTTATTTTTTACTTGAGATATTTTTGTTTATTAGTTCATCTACAAAAATATTTTTATTTCATTTGTTACGTTTTCAGAACAAAAGCTTGTCGTATTTAAAGAGAGTGAGATACGTTACAAGAGTATATTGTTTTTTATTTAAATAACTTATTTTTATGAATGCACGTAGCTTCGTTAATTTTTCAGAAAAATTATAAAAGTTATCATTTCAATAATTAAATAATTAACTGGTATTAAAATTTACGTAACGACATCATTATCGTTCGTTATCTTTTCTATCATTAAGTAAGCATTTGAAAATGATAATGAAATCATCGTTCGATTATCATCGATATCGAGCGTTTTCTCTCCTTGAGAACGTACGTGACGTACGTCTGTGTGCGTACGCGTTGGTTAGAGAGAAATTTATTTCTATACGCATAACACGTATTATATATCACGCGGACAATCGCTTGCATAAATCTGTCTGCGAACAAAATAGCAATCCGTGTGTATAATAAGAAAAGTACTGTGAAGTACAAACTTAATAAATTTCTCAGTTGCAACCAACGCGAGATACAAAGAAAAGAAAGAAACGAGAGAAGAGAGAGCGAGCGATTCTTTTCTTTCTAAAAACAAATTTATTAATTCGTCGCTCGAGCACACCTCAGCACGATAATCGAAACGATCAAGTGTGTGTGTGTAGAGAGAGGGGAAATTTAATTTAATAAATTTACATATATATATATTCATGAGGGCGGAGACACGCGCGTGAATCTCTCGGATCCCTCGTCTCGTTTCTAATCGGCACTTGTCTCATCTCATGCGAATAGGGGGCACACTCTCGCCTCGCGAATCACCGCGTCTCATAAGGCCTTTTCACAGCCTCGTCCTTTCGGCAATCAGGTCCGTCGCTCACACAACACGTCGCACGAATCCCGCCGAGGCTCAAATTGAATTCTAAACAGATTGTCTGTGTACCTCTCTTATTATACAATTTACGCGTGGATGTGTGCGTGAATACATGCGCGCGCGTGTGTGTGCGACTGACCCATCGTAAGAATTTATTAATATCAGTCGGGATCTTTGTGGCCAAGGTTTCTCTTCACCACAAACAAAATCTTGACCGCATCACAGATACGAGAGAGAGAGAGAGAGAAAGAGGAGATGAATAAATTCTTACGATAGGCAGACCAAGATAGCAATGAGGCGAGCTATAGAACGTCTTACCGCACATTTATTTATACCTGCGTGAGAATTAGTTTAGATATGCGTGAAAGGCTTGCGTGATTTTATACGTCGATGATATGCAAACAAAAAAAAAACACCAATTGGCGATTTGAGAGAAAAACTAGTCTTACGAGATAATAAAATATCTGATTCGTACACGCAAACACGCACGACAAAGTAAAGAACTTAAGTGTTAGAACAAGTGCTTGTTAAACGTATGGTTTTTTCTCTCAATTATATTACACAACCGGAAATAACAGATTTCGCGTCTTTATGTTGCGTCTAATAGAACTCGACGACACAATCGCGGCTTCACGCAATTTCCGACAAAAATACATTAAATCCAAGGAAAACAACTATATATATATTTTTTTTATTATCATCAGCTTGCTTATTTGTTTGCGCGATAATGTGAGGTAAAGTGTTAAAATGCATTTCGAAGGGAAAAACCTAGAAAAAAGAATCAAAGTTGATTTCTGAACACATATAAAGATAAAATTCGGTGCTTAAAGTTGGTTTTTAGTTGATTTAGGCTCGTTTGATTGTTTAGATACCGTTAGGTCAGGTCGAAAAAAATGTGTGAACTTCGAAAAAGTGTTCAGAATACGTTCTCTCTCTCTCTTTCTCAAAGTAATATATATATAAAACTTATTTAAAATTACTTTAAAATTACTTAAAAATTGCTTTAACAGTTAAGAGAGTAAAATGTGTTATCTATAATAACGTAATATTACTGACACGTTATATTTTTCTTATCGCATCGCCAACACAAGCTACGAAATCAGCGCAATGTCACAAAAAAATACAGAAAAAGTTCTATTGTTTTTCAAACAATAAAAAATACGACGAGATAAAGGCGCCGTATCGTCCTCGCAAATTGCAGAAATGGTGCCTCGGTGGCGTCGACGGACGAAATCGATTGAGCCACCACCGAATGCAAAGTTACACAGCGCGCGCGTTTACGGACGCACATTATACGTGCGCATACAGCGAAATATTGTCGCGTAACATCGTGGCTCGTCATGCCACGATAATTTATTGTAGCGAGAAATAATGATCGTGACAACAACGAGAGAGCTCGGATGTTTCTCTCGCGCGCGATTTAGTCGCGAATATTTAGGTGCGTGATTACATTGACGTTTGACTGATAATTTATCAGCTGTTTGCGTAATTTGTTGCTTCTCTTGTAACATTTCTATCGTAGAAAAATTACAAGAGAATCGCGTTGAGTCATCGGGAACACAAACGACGTCGATGACTTCATTTTGCAATTCAACGTGATGACCCGGATGCGCGCAACGAAGCGACACGATGTAATTGCGAACAAAAAAAATCCAAAAATTTCACAATCTATGTAGTTCGAAAAAACCGACGGTCTCGATACGTTATACAAGCCGTGCGACTTTAAAACGATTAAATTTCCATAAATTATACGTGTTAAATAAGAAAATAGATTGTATCGTTACTTTTTTTTTTTTTTAAGTTAATTGTTAGAAAGGATTCACGTGACTGCCTGTTTCTCTCTCAAAAAAAACGTATAAATTATTTACACGCGTAAAGTCTGCGCGATATTTTACATATTTTTGAAAAAAAAAAAACTCAAATATATCGCGCGAGAACGTTCAATTCTTTTCGAGATCGGAGAAACTCCTTAACAGAAAAGAACATGAGATATAAAAGACATAAAGGATGTTCTTCAAAGTATGCCGTTTCAAGAATTTCTTCATCCTCGGAGGGGAAAGAACTTGTTAAGTATACTTGAATATCGGGCAAACAAAGATTTAAACAGACCATTAGTAGAGCCTCGTCGCGGTGTAAATTTAAAGGAGCAGGCTCTCCATTAAAGTCTAAGTGCTGCTACATTCCTCGGAGCGGACGAGGGTTAAAATCTCGCGTACTTCGGAACGGTGCGTTGCACCCTTTCTCCTCTTTGACGAGTTGTATCTCGTGGAACGTAGTACGTGCCGTACAAACGTTTCGCGGAAGCTTGAGAGAGCGTATCGGCGCTTATCGCAAGTGTACGGCGGCACCGTCTCATCGCTCTCTCTCTCTCTCTATTTCTCTCTCTTTGTTCCTCTTGCGCGAACAGATGCACCTGTCAACTTCAGGATCGCGCGCAACCCCATTAGCGCGCTGCTCCTGGATATCAAACAAGCCGCGCGCGCGTGCTGTCAATCCCCAACAACCGCCGCCGTGAAACATTGAATTTATTTATCGATACTCGCGTCGTCGACACAAGTACATACATATATATATATCAATACGATAATAATTTCTTACTCACCGACAAACAAACAGAGAAAGTCCATTATGACCTTCCGTAGAATCAACTTGGACGATCGATCCATGCTGCCGCGCTTCCGCTTGTCACAACGTTGTCGAGTTACAGTTGCAATAAGATGTTGAACTCTACGAGAGAGATGAGTGTCGCGCGACGGCTCAGGTGTCTGCGACCGGCTATGACGATGACTTTTAACGGAGCAGCTGATCGCGAGCGTCCCGCGCTAACGATGCATGCGTGAAAACGCGTGCGCGCGTGCGTGCAGTTTTTGACGTTTGGTAAGCGCCGATGAGAGAAATCCGCGATCTCTCGCATACGCGCACCACGCGACGTCTTGCAGTGGACTGACCGAGGCGCTCGTTGCTCCGCTCTGCGCCGTTTCTTCGCTCTTTCTCGTTCCCTCTCTAGTTCCACCACGTTTTCCCTCACGACTGCGCGACTCCTCCAAATCCGAGCGACTGCGCGAGACCCCGCCAAATCCGATTGAGATCCGAGATACAACGGCGACTGCGCTTAGAAATTGCGAACGAAGCGTTCCGTGAATGCACGTAACGAAAGCACGTGTTCCCCGTGATCGCTCGGGTGACTAATGACACGTAAACATGAAAATGGAGCAACCCCCGTGGGGTGTGTAAGTATCGAGTAATCTCTTTGAGAAAAAAAAAAAAAACGCTCCGCACGCGACACTCACGGCGAATTGTTGTCACGCGAGTTGCGCCATTTACAACTCGATTTTCTCTCTGGTATTACTTTCCGTCAGAAATTCCTCGATTCTCTCCCACGTCAGTATTCAAACAGGAACGCGCGCACACGGATGCACGCACACGCGAATATAAATTTTCTGTACGCTACAATTTTGAAATTGTGTTTGAAACAAATGCACACAGTAGCGCGTGATCCTTTCTTTTTCGGACATACCGAAAACAAAGTTTATTTTTCAAACGTATCGAATAAAGAAGCTTTCCATGTAACACACGCAGGTGAACATTCGGTGGAGCGGTTGGATTTTTTTTTTTTTTAAGCAAGGACGCGGAGATAAAAAACACACAAAGTAAAATATGGAAGTGAACAAATATTGTTTCGACGCAAACATAGGGCGACACAGTCCATTAGCCCCGGTGTTCACCTGCGTTCTCCACGGATATTTGCGAGAAAACACATTAAGGTCTCCTTAACGCTCGGGATAGGAATAACCGGAGTTGTACGTACACTTACTTTGCACACCTGTCAACCGTTTGACGGATATTTGAGAGAAAATTGTTGTTTGTTATCATCCTTAACGTCTTTAACAATCACATAACTAAAAAAAGTTTTCAGTTACAAGAATTTGTCAAACCAAACCTTTGTCTTCAATGTTTGAACAAAAAACATCCTGATAATTTTCGTCTAATCTACAGAAAAAGAAATTCGTCGGTTTTTGAGGATTCGGTTGTATCTGGTGATACCCGCGTCTCGTGAAACGTTAAAAGCACGTGCAGCAGTCCGAGACCGTCGCGCACACATGTGGTCAAAAATGATGTTACGTAGGGAAAAAAATGCATTGTTTTACGCGTTTCGATGCGTAAAAAACGAGCGAAACCACATTCGAGTCACATCGGTCGCAAAAAAGTAAAATTCTTAAAGACACGCTTTTGTCATCGCCGGAAGTTACATATTTCCTGTACCTGAAAAGCGAGACGATGACCGGCGACGTTTTTTTTTGTCCGTAACGAAGAGCTACAAAGAACTACTAGTTTGACGTACCGTGTTACAAAGTCGGGTCAGAGGCACCTTCTCTTCTGGCCTAGAATTTCTCTTTTACACGCGGATTATCTTATCCGAGGAAAAATCTCATCCCGAAGAGATACGTGATGTCTGCGCAACGTACACGAGGGAGAGAAACATCTCGTTTGACACGCACGAGATTCTCAGATACGCGACATTACAATGAAGATGCAAATTTTTTACGCGCTGTGCTACATCGACGAGTTTTTTTTTTCCGTTTACAGAGAGGCGACGACGAAATCGACAGAACGGTTTCTTCAGTGACTAAACAGCAGGTGTGTCACTTGTCTAGATTTACACGTGACACAGATCGCTCGCGCGATCACTCTCACTCTCGGAAATACTCTTCCGCTGTTGTTTCACAGCACAATATCAACTTGCTAATTGAATTCTAATTCAAATTGTTACGCGTATTAATTTACACGGTTCGAGTAAAATCAAAAATATATTTCGCATCGAATTAATCTTCATTTGATACCGACGTGAGCTGAAATTTGTCGCATTCTTTTTATGTCTAGCGTGAGTAAAACTTTTTCGAATAACCGACAGTGTTGTAATTGCGTCTCTCGTATGAACAAATAAGTATGTGCGTACAGACTTCGAGAGACTAGAACACACGTACGTGCCAGCCCCCATGTGTGCAAAAATGCGTCATGTACATACATGTCAGATGTCGTGAGCTCGTTAAAGAATTTTAAGTGTCGCGAAACACACCTCGCGCGTCTTTTACGCAACGTCAGCCCATGTGGAACACACACGCGGCGCGTTAAAATAGCACGGAATAGCGTCACGCACAAACACGATTTACTGATAGCGATGAACTATTCGACGTCACGTCGAGTAGCATCGTCGAACGGGACCGCCGTCTTGCATTATACATCCTATCGGTTTGCGCGCGCCGAGATAACGCGGAAAAGTTCTTATCGTTGATAGGTTTCAACTCGAAACTTGCCGCTCGCAGCATCGCGCTTGCTATTGTCTTTGATTGAGACATTTGTGTCGCAAAAGCATTCGCATTTGAATAAAATCTCGCGTTGGTTGAAGCAACACATACATTTTTATCTCGCGTACACTGTGTACACGTTCGCACGCACTGACACGCGTGCGAACAAGTGATCGAGAAAAAAATTTAATACATTCGCTGAATGAACAGATGTTTCACTTGCGCAATTTCAATTCGCGTCGTCGTAACACCAGAAACAATCGAAAACTCGTCAAAGTGACGGATTTCAGAAATTTCGTTACAGTTGTAAAAAATGTTCTTTTATTTTGACGAGAAAAAAAATAAGTGTGAAATATTAACTAATGAGAATTTTTGTGAATTCGTATCTAAACATAAATTAGGCTTGAAGTTATTTTTATATGAAATATTTTTCATATAAAAATCTTTATCAAGAGCTTTGTGTCAAGTAATTATTTAATAAAATAGTAATTTTTTTAAATATCCTTCAAATTATTGACGATGTGGTAAAAACTGTATAGATGTACATTCAACTCTGATTCTCCGGACACAAATCGGCCCTATTATTTCATCGAGAATCCGGTCGATCGCATTAGTCGTTTAGCAGAATTGACCAATCGCGACTGACACCCTAATCGGTCAATCGAGTTAATCGGAGAGATGATGAAACTGGATGTCAATAACAATTTACGACTGTTGGTGTTTTTTTTTTTTACTTTTTACAATTGCACAAATCTCCGTTCGTTCGGGAACGTACAAATGAATGGGAATTGAAGGAGGAGCAAAAAAGAATGAAGAAAAACAGAAAGATTGTGTGTGCTTGCGAGTTTTCTGATATTTACACAGGATCGCGCGACCTCATAACGTGATCGTATTCTTTTTGCTACAAGGCGATTACATAATTACACAAATGTACAATTGCCAAGTCTCTCTCGTGTGACTACTCGTCGTTCACTTCAAACAGTCCACTCTCGTGTCGCTTTATTCGCCCTTCTCGATAATTGTTATTGCTAGCTGACAATACGATAGCACGGTTTTTCTTCGCGTCACTTCATATACATGTGTATAACACCGCTGTGTGTGTAACTGCTATATAAACGTTCCATGTACAGCAAACCTTGGACAATCGCGAACTTGTCTTCCGAACGATTGTCGCGTTGTTTTACAAAGCTTTTCGATAAAGAACAGAATTCGCCAAACGTAAATAATCTCGCATCGCGAATTTAATGAGAGTTAATTAGATTTGAAGACCGAAATATATCCAGGATCTACTGTACGCACATGTAACATATATATATATATGTACACATTGTCGAATCTCTCGCATATCATCGGAACTGCGTTTGGGCAGCGCGCTTTTGATGCCATAAACGCACTTTGTTACGTTGCTCATAATACAACAAAAAAGTCGTTCGAGATTGCGAGCGTCACAACTTCCCGAACGACTGAATTAGCGTCTAGGTAGCGCGTAAAAGCGCGACGTCCAAATCTCGCATTCGGCAAAGGAGAGCTTTTTTTTTTTTATTAATTTTTTTTATTCAAGTTTGACGACAATGAGCGAGAAAAAAACTCGCGAGTTTCTAATGACTGATCGAAGCAATCAGTTTGTGACTACCATCACAGAAAACTTCCTCTATTGTAGACTTCTTTTTCATTTGTGAAATTTTTTTCTCAAAATCGGATTCTCTCTTTCGCTCAACCGAATGGAAATTGACTTATCGCGAGCGTTTGCGAAACATCGGAAATTTTCTGATCGTCGTTCCGGACATTTATTATTCGAACGTCTAACAACGGGAGATGGGGAGAAAAGCAAATTAGTCGGTCGGAATAACTCCATGATGAATTTCCCCTCTAGAGCGAAACTCGATCTAGACGCACGGCGACGGAAATTCGATCGCGCGCAATTTCCGCGTACGTTCCTTTTCATTCCGTTATATTCGCGATTTTATATATTTTCTCTTACGATCGTTCTTACAGGAAACAGTTACAAATGCTGATTTTAGATACATATAATAACAACAATAATAATAATAAACAATAATGACGTGATTTGATGTGTAAAAACCTTTTAAATTTTTTAAATGCAAAAAGAGACCAAAAGTGCATATAACGTTAATATGTTGAAATTCGTGTCGTCACTCCCTACGTATAATTACATAAGTGTCACATATGGGATTTTCAGTTTATTGCATAATGACACTTAGAAAGTCATGTTCTTTATGGTCACCAAATATTAAAAAAAAATATTCATAAATAAGGTACAAATTTGAAACCGAAAGATCCCTAACTATATAGGGAAACATATGAAGCTTTATACTTTTAAACTGCTCTCCTCTAAAATTTGCGTTTTGGAGTTACGGGATTATACGTAGGGAGTGACGGTGTGAGCAACAAAATCAGAGTAAAAAAGTTGCTTTTTTTAAAACAAAAAGAAACACGCGCGGTAATTACCTCCGCAATCGACAACAGACGCTTAAGTACATCCGGCACTGTTTTGTTTTAGCATCTATTTACAATATATCTGCAATTAGCGCACAATTTTATATATATATAGATACACATATATGTCCTATCAACCACTCCCTATATTACGCACACTTAGGCTGCGTTCACTGCCGGTACTGATAGATATCAGCACTGAGATATCGCCCAGCGTGCAATACAAAGAGACAGAGGTGTATCTTCCGCATCTTCTTCCCCTCTTCCCGTTTTTTTTTTTGTATATTACATATTTACAATGAAGTGTCTAAATTGTTACGAGAAATTAAACTGTTCCTCGATTGTGTGTCGTCAATATTTTTTTTTGTTTTGTTTTGTTTTTATGCAATCCTTGTCTTGTACGTGTTATGCACCATAAAGAAGCTACATTGCTCTCCGTCGTTATAAATATCGGCGAATTGTCACACACGACAGCGACCGCAAACGGAACGAGACGAAGATAAACAAATCGTGATATATAACTTTTTTTCTTCCCTTTCCCCTCTCCATTTCTCCGATAATTTAAATAAGTTCTAATGTGTATAAACACCTTTGTCATTAATCCATAACTCAGTTGATATCGCAAGCGTAATTCTACTGAACTAAAGAGTTGAACTAATAAAATTTAGTCTAACTCTCCAGTTTGGAGTTAATTCTACTATATTGATATTCCGCTAGGATTGTGTTTCGTCGTTAGACGTGCAGAAGAGTGTGATAAAAAGTCACAATAGATATTTCGCGCAATTTGTGTAACAGACGCTAATGCTCTAACACATGGCTGGACTATCTGAGTTGAAAATTAGTAAAAACCACCTTAACTATTACTCTCATGCTTCGTTGCGACGTAAATTGAATCTGTTTTTTTCTAAAATAAACGCAGTTTTCTCGCTTGGTCAGTTCCGTGTTTGGAAATAATTAGTTACGCAGCGCGGTGTGGGTTCCCTCTATTTCTCCCCGCCGGGGAGATCCATTAACCCTCATTGTTCACATTTCTCCTGCACTTCTCGATTAAACAATAGTTTTATGCGTGCGGAAACTGGACTGCGCATAAGCACAGGTCATTCTGTGCACGCATGCGTTAATATACGCGCAACACGAAAGGAGAAACGTGAGAAGCGGGAATCGATGTGAAGTGAGAAATGGAAAAACTCGGCAGTATTTTTTGTTTGTAACTATGTCATTACTTATAACTCATCATGAATATTGCACACGCAAACGTATCTCTCGATTATAATATTGCCACTTAAACGCCTCTAATGTAACAAATACGGTTCGTTGAATCATTTTGCTATTTATACAAAATTGTACTTATGCGCAGTTTGTACGATATCAGTAACGACCACACCATTGGTGAGTCATCTACATTGGTCAGGAACAGGACGACGGAAAGATTATATTTAACAAAAATCAGACAGATAAAATTATCTCTGGAGAAGTAAATATTGACCTAAACGTGAAATCTAGCACTCTGTCAACTTTCTCTCCCGTGTAGTGTATAAAAAATGCACACATATTGCGAGCTGTATGTCCATACACGTTCTTATATCGATTCGAGCTATGTACATTTCAATTAATTAAAATATATCCGTTTACATAAAAAAAAAAAAAAACTGTATACGGAGTTATATACAGCTTAAATCCAGAAGTAGATATTGCATGGCACGAAAAAATAGTTGAGATTACTTTGTCGCATAGATTGTAGTAGTAAAACAACAATCGTTAAATGTCACTCTCTCCCTCTCTCTCTCTTTCACAGTCACTCTTGCGTACACGAACTTACTTAACGTTTTATCACAATGCATTTACGCTCTATTATGCATTAATATATTTTACCGGGAACTTCTTTAACAGTCTCGTTTTTTTTTTTAATATACTTGTTAAAGATCAAGATCAAAGTAATCTTTAGACTGTTCTTTGGTCACTTCAAAGTGTGTATTTTGGTAAATCCGCTCACTTGCAATGCACAATTTTATCACAAAAGAGCTAGAACCATGTTGCATACCTTGCGCAAAAAAAGAAACTTTAACAGGCAAGACCATTTTTTTGTTTTTTTTTTTTTGTTTTTTTAAGCGATGAGAAATCGAAGAAAAATAAAAGTATTCACTTTGTCGTAGAAAACAATGAATTTCGCGAAAAACGCGGAGGTCTACAGGCTTAATTTTTTGTCAATTGTATTGCAACGCACAATACTATCAAGCGCTTTTATATAAATCTATAAAATTCTACAAAGATCTTACACAAGTTCCATCTCTAGTAGTCACCTGCGTTGTTCATAAACCGAGAAAGTACTGTCCACAAAACCGGCTGCCATGTTTACACGATACGGATGAAAACTGAGACAACTCACGGGACTGAGGCGCGTACCCATAAAACCTTCATGGAATTTTATTGTGTTGAGATGCTGACCGGCTATGTTAAAAATGCTGATGCAGTGATTGGTGGTGCCGCTAAAAACCACAAAAAAAAGCGACTTAATTATATTTCAAGATAAAAAAAAAAAAAATTACAGGAGAGTAGAGAGATTATGCTCACCAGGCAAAAATGTCAGCTCTTTCGTGCACTGTTAATGCCACCATGCCCGGTGTTATTTGAATTGTGTTCACAGAAGAATTTTGTCTGAGGTCGAATATCTTTATGTCGCCTGAGGAAGATCCAGTAAACAATTGCGGCGTAGATTCCTCGGACTTCCTTAGAAATGTCCCCAATACCCAAGAACTATGTTCTCTCCAAATCATAACTCTCGCTTCTGCAGGAGGTAACCTTCGGTCCAACAATCGAACCGATCCGTCGCCACAGCCTAGTACCATTAGCGCACCTGTAATTAAAAAGATATATACATTTTAGATGAATATCGTGCGCTTATTTTATAATCATCTATATAGTAAACAACATATAATATAAAAATATAAAAAAATTCGCTCATATATATTGATTGATATACAAGAAATACAGACTGTCGCTTCTTCAATCTCAAACTAACCTGTTCCGTCGAGATCAATAGAAGTAGTACAACAATCAGCTCCAGTTGGTATATCTTGCTTCTTCAATTCGGTCTCCGCGTCCCAGAGTCTCACGATACGAACGTCGCCTGTTACCGCTAGAGTAAGCGATTTTTGTTCCCACTTGGTAACCACTCGTGTTGCCGCTGAACATATAAATTGTCGAATATTATTCATTACAGTAGTAAAATTAATCAGATTATTGCTCAAATAATATAGTAAGTTATATACATATTTGCAAGAAAAATACAAAACACATTACCTAAAATAACTCATATACTGACCTTTAGATATATTTTTCAATACGTACAAAGATCTTTAATAATTTGCGAGAGAAGAAAGAGAGTTTTCATTGTTATATATTATACTCTCTTACTGCCGGAACCGGCAAGTAGAAAATCAACTACGGCTCCTTTTTCTCTCGCCTAAAGCAAACTGAAGGCTTCCGTACCGCTAGAAGTTTTAGTTGCGGGCTGCACGTCTGCCAGTGCTTGCCAGGCTGTGAGCAAAACTGGATCGCGACCTATAATGTCGTTGTAATTCTTCCACACTCGCACGGAACCGTCGTCGGAGGCAGCCATCAGTAAGCTCAAGTCGTGAGAGTTGATAAATTCCAGCGCTGTAATGAGCGATTTTACTTTATTTCCGCGACTTGCGTAGTAAGTTAACTTCTGGCCATTCTGGTAGTCCCATACTCTGAAATTTTTGTGTTTTTAAATGAACGTTACTCTTATCGAACACTTTTCACAAAGAGAGAAAATTCAAATACCCGAAATAATCCTTCAACGCCACGGCCAAATGCGGCTCAAATGGATGAAACATCAGAATTTGAGGCGAGTAAGGACATCTTGCATGATATACTTGTGATTCCATCTTGTTTAAGGGCGCGCGTAATTGTTCCTCCTTCGCATCTTGCCTCTGCTTCACGTTGCGTATAAATCTGTGACAGTCGAAAGTGACATTTTATATAAAAACACCAAGACCTCAATTAGAACTTTTCTTAGATTCAAAAAATTCATGTTTCTCACCGCCATTCTCGCTCGAGATACGGTCTGCTTTCTACGTCGTTCATCTCATCTTCCGAATTAGCAGGTTGAGCAAATTGCGCACAACTCCATTCGACAAACTGAGAGACAGTCAATGGAGTTTTGGCTCCAGGCACTTCATCCGCTTCCTCAGATATCTGTACATAATGAAAATTACACATGTGAAACAAAAATATATTATCAGCGTAACATCGTACACTTTATATTGTCTAGATTTAGAGCATCTTTTATTTATGAGACCCTTAGAATAAGTATTAAAAAAAAGAAGACACTTACCGTGTTGGGAACGAGTTTCCTCGTACGACCATGCGGCAAAACTCTTGAGGAACGCAACAAATCTGTTCCGGAATTGACAGCAGGTGGTGGTGACTCTCCTTTACTGTTGCTAAATAAAATGAGAATAGTCGAAATATAATGCATATATAGAAGAGATACCAGTTTATATAAAATTATAACCAACCTTAAATAACCAGTTCGATTTGATGGAGACGGTGGGAGAGACAGTGACGAAGAGATTTTTGTCTCGATTACTTCTTTAGATGCTGAAGATATCTTCATCTGAAAATTGTAGCGTACGATCAAACTCGGCGTAACCAAATTTTGTTAAACTTTTTAGCGGCGTGTCGGATATCGATACCTTATTACGAATATGATTGGTAATTTTCTGTGACATAGCGCTCACTGCCGGATGAGGATCGTTGTCAAGATTGCATAGTCCATGCCACAATTTCATGTATACACTACCATAGGAAAGACTCGGTAAATTTCCCAGAGAATTGTGACCTGCGACGAATAAATTCGTAACATTTAACGTGTGTCGCTATTGCAAGAAAAACTTACTTTTATAAAGAAACAAAAGAGATACTTAATGTCGCTATCATACAAAGCTTGTGCAATAAGCATTTTAAACCTATCGGTGCAAACTGCACAGTTGCAAAAAAAAAAAGAAAAGAAAAGAATTAGTTACGTTACGAACATGCAATGAAACTTCCAATCATTATTACCAAGTGACTCGCAAGGTTTCCTCACGAACTCCCAATTATTACCTGGCCAAAGAATCAAATGCAAGTAACTGTTCGGTCCTCAGAAGTGCTTAGAAGATATTTAACTGATAATATTTGTAATTGACTTTGGAAATATTTCACTGGTTCTCTCGATGTTTCTCAAATCGATATCCTATTGGCTTACCTAAACTGCTAATGGATGACGAAGACGATACCCTTTTGATGCGATCTTGCGGTCCGAATCCGTCGGTCGTTTCCACGGTGTATGTATTGTTGGGAGACAACATCTTCAATCTGTCGCGCGAGTTGATGCGTCTCATGCCGCTAAATGGAGATAAAGTTTCTACAATGAGATCTTTCCGACTGTTTTCCTCGGCTATAGCTAGTGTCACGAAGGAATTTTCGAAATGCAGCACCATCCATTGAAGAGCTACTACTAATTCCTGCAATGGCAAAAAATGCACTGACGTGAGAATATGTATGCAGTTTTCCGATGCGTCTCTCAAGATCAATCTTAATCTTACTTTTCTAACTAACGGACACATGTCATAAGAAACGGTATTGATAAGCGTCATAGCAATAATCTGATCAATATTATTGGCATGTTCGCTTCTCGTTGTAACGCTGTTTATAAATGTGCCCAATGCGTACACGCTAGCTGCCCGGACCTGTACAGAGAACATCTGTGTCATTAAAACAGAAATGAGTAAAAGGTCTAGAGAAAGTGTAAACAATATTTTCACTCGAAGTGTAATAAGCCTTTTGGTCTTTAGTCATACTGCAGTACTTAGAAATATAAACAGCATAAATTTCCTTAATAAATGAAAAATTTAACTCAATAATCGACACGAATCTGATTATGTTTAATATAATAAATAAAAACCATATTAACAGAATAAGTGATAATTGATCTCATCACCTCTGGTACGGGATCCTTTAATAATGTAAATAGCTTTTCATGGGCAATATCTCGAACACCACACCATCTTGCCTTGTCGAAGTTATGCCAAAGCCGCGCCAGACACAAGCAAAGCCACTGTCGTAGCAAAGAGTTTGTGTCGCACAATTGCTCCAGGCATATAGAAACAAGATTGCCCTGATTTGCGGCTACTTGACCGGGGCGATAGTCATTTACAATACTGGCCAATACAAATGCAGCTAACGTTCTATGCTCGCTCTGAAATCGTAAAAATATATTTTTTTGTTTAAAAGAAAGTTTAGCGTTGTCGCGATTCGAGCGCAGAATTGCTGAAAAAAATTAGTTACCGGAATAGAGGTATCTTGAAGTACAGATAAGAAATATTTATGTCCGCCATCGCGCACAAGGTCTGCTTGGCAAGTCTACAATTGATACAATCATATAAAACTAGAAATAAATAACCATTATAAGATCTATATATATGCACACATATATATAATTTACAGCTCATAATATAATTGCAAAAAACTCACATTATCTACCGCTAAAATTTTTGCCCATATAAAAACAAGCAGTGGTCGAAGCTCTTTGGCGTTGCTTTGTAATAACTTTAAAACATATGGAAAGATACCGACACTAAGTGCCAGATTTACGGCCCACGAGCCCAAGTCGAGAAAGCGTCCTAACAATTCTAACGCTCTCAATCTGTGAACTTGACTCAGTAACACTTGAAGAACGATCGGAAGTTGTTCGGGTGGACTGCGTGCTCTCGATCCTATGTTGAGCCACACTTGGAAAGCCGTAAGCTGATCTTCGAAAAATGACGAATGCACGTATCGATCTTCATTTTCCAGAACAGTTGGCAATTGTGCCAAACACAAATCAAGAGCCATGTCCCAGGCTAGCCACATACGATGCTAGAGATAAAGTGCGCATATTTAATCGTTTTATCTCAAATTAAAAAACAATTGAATAGGCGAAAGATATTTCGAGGGCACTTATGCATTGTATTTGAAAAAATCATCTTTTTCAAATACAATGTATGTAAATAACGACATACTTGATCTACTGATTTACCTGATAAGTCGGCGGTAATTTTGGGGAAGAGATCGGCGTGCAATCGTAAGAACGGAGTATTCTCTCTGCTAGAAGGAAATTTCTAAAGAGACTGGCAACCAGTAGATCTTGTCTGAACAATCTTTGAAATAGATCTATATAAATAAGAAAGATAACAATACTTGGACTTTAGTTATTCGATTTTTGTCGCATAAAATTTGAATGACCAAAGTGAGGCTCACCTCTTGGTAGAGTATTCCACGCTATCGTATCAGTGATAGCGGTAAAAATCCAATTAAGCTCACCTAACATTGTTCTTCTATCGGTTAATTGTCCAGGAATTCTATAACAACAAGCACAAAATCACACTTATTTATCATTACTTTTATTATTATAAAACACAAAACTAAATATGTAAATATATGTCTGTATGTGTAATCTTACTTGTCAATAAGATCAAGTGATATATTGGGTACTAATTTAGCCGTAGGCTGCATGGCAAACCTATTAAAAAAAACCATATCATACGCTGAATGCATACAGATTTCTTTTTTTTTTTTTTTTTTTTATTTTTGTTTGCTTATATTTTTACCAGCGTATTGCAATTTTTATGGGTGTGGTAAGACACGATGTAAATATATCGGCAGGTAAATTTGGGTTCATAGGTAAAATCTGATTAGCGGCACATGCTGCCAATTGAATACAGTTCCTGTAATATGGAGCCGCGGGACATGCTACACCGGTAGCGCGACTTTGTTGCTTTTCCATCTGCAAAAAAGAGAATTTTGTTCAACAAATTTGCAAATTTGCACGTACTTGTTGTTTTAAAATACACACGCAAAAACTTGAGAGATTTTCTTTCGAGTGTTTTACATATAACTTTTACCTCATATTCCTTCTCGTGCTGATCAGCAAATTGCTGAAAAGATTCCACAATAATTCCAGCATTGGAACAATCATATACATAAATACTAGGAGCACCCATCCAAGTTTGCAAGTCATAAACTGACAATGGAATGTATTGTGTGTAAGTCTGTACAAAAACAAATTATCACAAGAGTTGTGTTATTAGATATACAACAAACATAACTAGTGATCTCTTCTACTGACCCTATTAAATACCCATATTTCTCCATTGGTAGTGGGTTTGGGCACACCATGACCATTGTAATGAAACAAAACTCTTTCTTCTTTAGCATTTCGTCTTAACGATGTGCACAATTTCTTAACTTCTTCTACAGTCGGATCTAAACTCTGCTTGTAGCGAGCTCTGGGTTGCCATCGTTCATATTGCTTTTGCAAATTTGAGCCTATAGTTTCCAGAGCTTTCTGAGGACTCACTGATAAAGGGTCTAGAAAGATGATTGATTTGAAAAATTAAATGTAGTGTCTGGCTATCACTGCAAATATCATGACAGATTGATACATGGTTTTTTACATCTATTTAAAAAAATGTTGCAACTTAACAATTCTTCTCTCCTTTGCCAGATCTCTGTTCTTATATTAAAACATAGTCCTATTCTTTCACAATAAGTTTCACAATTCTGATCTTTAGTTTCAACTTCAAATCTGTATCTTTTCTTATTAAAAATAATTGTCATAAACATTTCAAATATTTTTTATCACATAATTTTAATATATGTCTAATTTAAATGTTTGATAAAAAAAACACCCATCTGTCAAACATTTGTACCGACTTTAAAAAGTTAATAATACCGACCAATCATCAATATTGGCTCATATCCCAATATTATTTAGGATTGTTACATTGCTGACCAATATTATAATGCTATAATGTTGTAATAAAATATAAATTCAAAATATTATAATCGCTGGACATTGTCGTTATCACCAAATATACTTGTCAATACCGACAATGTATCTATTATTGACCTTGCAAGGACGGTACAAAATGTTGACACTTTATGCCGGAAAATTGCTCCGTTCGACACACATGTCTAACCTCAAATTTGTTACAGATCTGATGTTCCTTTCCGCGTACGTAATTACAACACATCACGCTTATTTGCGCTCGCAAAATGAAACAAAGATGACGTGAGTAAAACCTCAGAGAGAACAAAAGGAATGAAGAAACCGCGACTACAAAGAACAGATACAAATTACATAATAACGCGCAGGAGAGACAGATGTAAATAAACATGTAAGATGAGGTTTGTTATTACCTATCCAACATTCCAACCGTGCGCACGGTTGCGTCTTGACAATGTCCGGCGGATCGACACCGACGTTCAGGCACAGCACCAGAGCAACGCTCACAGTCTTCATCTAAACAAAACCAAAAAAAAAATAGAAAAAACACGTGCGCGGCCATATCGATTTATTTACACGCGGATTTTTCATATATAAAATCATGACAAGCGTGCTCGCTCCTCTGTCAAAGTTGTGTCTGTGCGTTTCAACATGGATTTTTTGTTGAAATTCTTTTTTTACATATACATGTATACATATATATAATTATATATATATATATATATTCAAGTTCCTCGATGTCTTTCAGACGTACCCGCTCTTTCATTCTCCAAGTTTGACTGATGCAATTCACGCTTTCGAACGTGGCATTGTGACGGGGTTTGCGAAACGCCAGTTGCATCTCCCAGTCATCTTCGTCGCCGGCTCGTCTGGGTAGGTTGCTCGACGAAGACAAGGACGAGGACGTCGTTGTTGTCGTCGTCGTTTCTGTCGATGTTAACGACGCCTCGCAACACGACTTCATCCTGGCGTAACTTACCGACATCGTGGCGTGAAAAAGAAGAAACGTTTCTGTCGCACTTTTACGTAGCGTGAGGTAACGCGCGCTTTATGCGCGTCAATAGACCTTCTTCACCGCGTCGATCGCAATACGAAAGCACCTCCACGGGGCGCGACTCGTCGGGTTTACCGCACGGATCACCATGTTAACATTTCAGTTCCGTGCGTGCGGAATGTCGCCACGAACTTGCGCGTTACACATGACGTGACAAATGGGAGGACGTAAAGGTACGGTCACATCTTCAAACGAACAACTTTGCTGAAATGACAGATCAATCAGTTTCAGACAACCGAGCGAATCCGTCCCGGATGTTGGCAACCCGAGAAAATCCCGTGAGACGTATATACTTGTAAGGAACGACCTAGTCTCCTGGGAATACATTCCAAAATCTTACCTTGGTATTTAAAAACTATAGCACACGTGACGTGAACGTGCGCTAACGTCACGTGACGTGACGTGTGGCACCAGAGAGAAGACTGAGAGCGGCCAGGTCCATAAGAAAATGTGTAATCACTTTTCCGTTCTGTAAACTACCGCATGTCCACGAATGGTACACATTGGAACTACGCAGCCAGTCCACGAGCGACATGTCGGTGCGATATGTCCACAGCGTGCGGTTCTATTCTGTGCTATGTGCACGAATTTAAATGGTCACTTTCTTTATGTAAAACTTCAATTGGCTAAACATTTACCAATTTATTTTAGCACAAAATGTTTACGGAGACTAATAGAGTTAAAAAAAGAGACTGATTGTGAGAATGGTTACTAACGTTGCAATGTATATGTTATATACGTAAGATTTTATCGAATTGAAATAATTAAAGGCTGAATTTGGTTTTTATGTTACGTGCACATATTTTTTAAGTGCATGTTTAAAGTGTATCGACAGCCAAGAAAAAATTGCCGGTAGTAACACAAATACGTAATTTTCTTTGTGTTATATATTTTGCAGGTGATAAAATGTATAGCTTTTCTATCTATAATTTGCTTTAAGTTTATAATTAGAATAATTTGTAAAAGGTATTTGTTTTGGTTTTTATATATTAAGTTGTGTGTCATTTGCGTTATATTTGAACTTATACTTGCAAAAGTTTAATCATTAATGGTAACATTTTATAGACACAAGGATAATAAAAATAAAATAAATATATAAATATGTAATATATATTTAATATGTAATATATATTTATCAAAAAGATATATAAAGTTTATGTATTTGTATATAAACTTCTGTTATAAATTCATACAGTATGTGTGCCCGGAACTCTCAAACAAATTAAAATAATGGAAACATTTTCAATATTATGTAATAATAACAGAATAATAAAACCCTTGGTGCTGGAAACCACATTGCAAACTCAATCTAATTTATTGTTCCTTTTTCTATTGTTTCTCAATATACAAAATATGATAATTACTTATTACGTTTTATTGTTACGCATGTATAATTTATAAGTCATATCGCATATACATATAATTACGCATATATAATTTATAAATTTATATGCATCAAACTTGATTACTTCCATTATTATCATAACTGTTTATTTTTACATGTACGTTGTACATACATACATCTATTAATCCTTAATAATAATAAATAGTATGTTTTATATACATACGTATATTTATAATAAATTTACAAATTATTGTTTAAAGATTGACAAATTATTGAAAGAATGTAAGAGAATTAAGCAAGAGAGAAAGAAATAGCAAGAGAATTGAGCGGGTAAGGTGAGTTGCGCGTCGTCCGAGAGCCTCGAAAATATCAGGAAAGTATCAGGAATACATGTTGTGCGAAGAGGTAACGCGAGAGGTATCAGTGGGCGAGGCTACGCGTTCCCCCATCGCCACCGCGCGCCGTGAGTCGCGCGGTGATTGGCTGAGGCGCGAGCGCCTATAATGGCCGCTTGACTCCACCCCGCGTGCTCCGTAATGGCGCGCGGGGTGGGATCAAGCGCGCTATATGTATACGAGAAGGTATACGCCCAGGAGCTGGCGCGTATACCTACTCGCAAGACATACTTCCCTGATACCTTCGCTCGATTTCAGCTCGTTTTAAGCGTTCCATAGTTTCCAACGACCAAGACTATTGCGCGTAAATCTTGTGCTCTTGTTCGCTTGATTATTTATTAGCGTGTAAAATAAAATAAAGAGAGAAAGGCAGGCAATAAATAAATAAAAAAATAAATAAAAAAATAAATAAATACATAAATAAATATAAATAACGGACGAAATATTATATGCAAGTCTTTTATTTTCAATACTTATCGATTATTGTGTCGAATTTTGTATAGATTTTTAATAATCGACGTAATGACTTATTATTATTATTATTTATTATTAAATCTAAAGGATTCAGAGAACAGTTTTCGTAACGTTGATCGCAAAGTTGCTCGTGCTCAGCTTGCGTGATGTCATTCGGAAGCTCCTCGCTTCTCGACGTGGAAGGTCTGCAATGCAAATTTAATTGTTTTACATTATTTGTTCGTTGATTGTAATTTATATCGACATCTCTCTTTATTTCTTTTTACATCAAAACTTTCAAATGTACTTTTTATTACAATACTTACGTGAATATGATTTTGAGAATCTCACCAAGCACACCGTTTTCGNTTAAAGCATATTTTGCAGCTTGACAAATTACTTTCATCAAACAATCTTGTTCAGGATAGTCCAGACTGTTGTAAAACACACCAATGTCATTATTTACGAGCGTATATTTTGAGCTTAACAATCACACGTGTAATTAGAAGTAAGGTTTCGAAATACATACGTGTTGGTAGAGAATATATCTGCGTGAGTGTGGTTTTAATCACAGTTTTGTTACCTTTCCAGTTTGTTACCTTTCAAGTTTGTGTGAACAAGCTGTATATCAGTTGACGACTGAGACTTCGTTTTTCGAGATAACTTTCGTCGTAATAGTAGTAAGTGGAATTTCATTAGCTTGGCAATCCGTAATTCGCCTCGAAATAAAACGACATCGATACAGATTTGTCGGGAATGTCTACGGGAATACTCGAGGCAAAGAATATCTATAAAAAATGATAGAGAATGACAAATTATTTGTTCTGAAGATATTATTTTATACATATATATTTTCTTAAAGTAAGACAAAGAGAAAGTAATAAGTGAAGAATTTTTTTAAGAAAACGAGAGATGTTTTCCAATAGAGTTGAATATCCTCTCGATTTGCTCGGCAAATCACACGCTTTACATGTGTACCTCTCGATACACGCAAATGATTAATATAAAGCTAACAGGTTGCTCACAGTACGAGACGCATTAGTAGATGAAAAATGAATGACTGATCCGCCATATTCATGTATTAATATCCTCGAGAAATCCGATAGATCGCACAAGCGTGTGAAATAATGACATTGGTGTGTTTTACAACAGTCTGGGCTATCCTGGACAAGATTGTTTGTTGAAAGTAATTTGTCAAGCTGCAAAATATGCTTTAAGCGAAAACGGTGTGCTTGGTGATATTCTCAAAATCATATTCACGTAAGTATTGTAATAAAAAGTATATTTGAA